>NC_134571.1:39715926-39865926 GCF_050947875.1 Dermacentor variabilis
TTCTTATGACGGCTGTTATTGCTTCGTCATTTCGCTCCGCTTCGCCGAGAGCCGTGCTCTTTTGTTCCACTGCAGCATACTGTTTTGATTTGTCTTCTCGTTGCTGTCGATGCTTATTTTGCCTTTTGCTGTCTGATTCCTTCGTCGTGTTGAGAGAAACGGACAAAAGGGGAGAGACGGAGAGGCCGACCGGACGCACATCCAGTTTTGCTGCCCTATATACGCGGGAAGCAGAAGGGTGTAAGGGGATAGAAAAACACATATCAAGGAGGGGAAGAGAATGGCGGGGAATTGGGGCAACAAAACGACCTTGCTGTGTGCGACTGCGAGCGCCACGTCGTCCTTGCATCGTTTTCGCTCTCTTTCCTGTTTCCGTAACCTCCATTTCCTTTGCTCCTTTCACGCTCGGATCTTGTAGGAGGACTCGAGAGGGTAGACGATCTATTGTGAATCTGGCGTGCATTTAATATTGCAGTGGCTGTGTCTAGTTGGTGTACCAATTAGGGAGCATGAGAAAAATAGGGATCCAGGTGTGAAGAGATTGGAAGCCGCATTGTTTCAGCTACTCCACTTCACTTATGGGTAATATGGGAACGTGACCCGCCGCGGTACAGCAGTGCGCTATGGCACTGCGCCGCTGAGCTCGAAGTCTCTGGTTCGATCGCGGCCACAGCGGCCACATTTCGACGAAGGCTAAATGTAAAAACGCTCCTGTACTTAGATTTAGGTACACGTTAAAGACCCCCGGGTTGTCGAAGTTGTTCCGAAGTTCCCCACTACGGTGTGCCTCATAATCAGAAAGTGGTTTTGGCGCGTAAAACCCCATAAAAAATATCAAATCGAACTTTTTTGAACGTAGATCCCCATAACGTTATTGTAACGTTTAATATAGGAGAACACTGACCACCTATTGTGCCACTATCCTCGATTCGAAGCACAAAGACAATCTATGTCCAACGCATTCAGGAAACTAGATCATCGTTCTGTGAGTGAACAGACAATACTAGAACACCGTCCCTACCGACAATAGGCTCAGGAGGCAGTGAAGGCACTTTTTTGCTTTTTATGAGCGTCTGGTTTGTACGAGCGTTTTTAACTTTGTAGAACTGTCCGTTCATGTCTCTAGATCCCACTCTCTCTCTACCTTCTTTCTCTTCCCTATCTGCCTTTCCGCCAGCGTAGGATAGCTAACCGGGCTCTTGACTGGTTGACATCCCTGCCTTCCTTACATCCCCCTCTCTCCCTCTTAATATATGAACATGCGAAACAAGTTGCATCATGAAGATAAATTGACTCTTTAGAAATCGGCCACTAAGCACGAAATCGATGCTTGCAAGTAGAAAAATTAATAAACGAGTAGACGTAGAAACACCATGACAACAAATGCGAAACTCATTGTACATAGACGCATCCCTTAACTTTTAACCCTTGTCCCTACTACTAATAAAGTATTTCACAGTACTAAAGGTTCTGCTTTCAGAACATGTTACAAGCAATGGTTGTAGTAGTGTCGCTATTGAAAATAAGTCATTGTCTGTACTGCTCTCAATATGTACAGTGCAGCTGTAACTTAGTTCTGCCTATAGGGGACAGTCACACAATACGTGAACAGCGTTGTTAGCGTAGTTTGCGTGCTGCTTATCGCACGTACATGAGTAGTCGTTAGCGATGACGCCGAAACGCGTTGAGCCGGATGGAAGTGTTAGTAGAGAGTCATTCGCGTGTTAACGAAACATACTGAGAAGTCTCACTGCGCTGAATGGCTGAATCGTGTTATCTGCTGGGCCTAAGAGCGTCGGTATCAAGATGACGATTACGAGCCATACTTCGGGCCCTTTTTGAAGAAGAGATGAGTTACGTAACACAATAATCTCTTTAGCCCATTAGGATCGGTCATTCCGCCACCGCAAGATGCCACCTCCGGCCTTTATCCTCCCTGCTTCATATCCATATTCGTAGGTTACATACCCTTGCCTGATATGAATGAAATGAGCTGCATACTGCACGCTCATACCACCGCCGTCAGATACGTGCCGGCTCTGCAGCCCGGTGCGGCACTGTTCCTCAGAGAGCAGAAAGCGAGTAGAGATAGGCGATGCTGTGCACTATCCTGCGTGGTGTAACACGAACGACAGCCCAGACGTGGGCAGATGGTCCGACTGCTATGGGAAACGCAACTTCGGTCATCGTGCGCGGGAAAAGCAACGCAGTGACCGCTGATGGAGGACGCGAATTGCACCCGGTCCGTGGCGAAGCGCGATTTTCGTCGGGCTGTCACTATAGCGCATAGAGGCGAAGGCGACGGTGCTGCCGGAGCCGCGGGTGCAGGGGACAAACACGGCGTGTGCTCGACGAGTCCCGCCGAAGGCCTGAGCCGCGAACAATGCGGCCTGACGAGGCGTGAAAAGGGAACGGCATCCTTCAGGAGAGAACACCGGCCTGTTCCTCTTTACCTTACTTTCTTGCTCTTCTTTTTTTTCTGATGCTGTTGTTTTTTGTATGTGTGTGTGGTGGTTCCTGAATCCAGAACTGACAGGCTGACGGGGGCTCTGCCGGGAGGCAACACTTGTTTTTTTTTTTTTTTCCTCTTTCCTCTGTGTGGCACCTACTAAGGGGCGACGCCGATGGAAATGTGCAAGAAGAAAAAAAATGTTAAGCGAAAACAAAAGAACAAAATAAAACGAAGAAATTTAGCAGAGACGACAGAGGAAGCAGCATCAACAGAGTACGGAACCTAACAGGGGTTGTGTCGCAAGCCTGCGCATGGGAAGCTAGTCATGGTAGACTCTGAGAGGATTTAGACTGTCACAGGCGCGCTTACCCGTTGGTATGCGCGGAAAGTATTTCCTTGTTTTACGAGTAGGGCTCGCTTTCGTTTGATTTATTTGCGGATAACCCCCTCTGCGACGATCAGCCTCGTGCTCATCAGTCCGTGGTGTCCAGTTTTGGTCGCCGTAGCAGTTTACTGCACTGAAAGAAGTTTCTCTTGTTCCTTCCTTCTATACTTTTGTGTAGTAACTGCTTGAATAAAGGGAAAGAAAGTCTCACTAACACGTCATAAGGCACCGCAGTTATATTGGTTCCGAACAACAACTGCGTCACTGATTCAAATGCGCATAGAGAAGCTCAGAGAAACCAGAGTTGGGCGTCGACCGTGGCCACTGTCTGTGGATTAATGCTCCGACTCTTGCAATTTTCTGCTTTGAATGCTGCAAACAGTACGAGCTGAAGTACTGGTTAGCAACAGAACAGGGTTTCTGCAATAAACATTTATAGATTCAAGAACAATGAACACGCGATTTCGCTTTAATTCGTTACAGAAATCATTCCGCATCTTTGCTTGCAGAATTGATAATTCAAAGAAGAATTTACCTGCGAGCAGTTCACGACAAGCTGGCGTGAGAGCCATTATATTGTGTTTGATATAGTGCAAGCATTGCAGCCGTGGTAATTCGAAGCCATGCAAAGTTTCGCTGCTTACGCGCCACACGATTAATCTTAGCTTAGTTAATCTGTAACCGAACCACTTAGTCAGCGCTCACCGGCACCGACCGAAAATGGGAAGGCAAAGAGGGGACTTCGACGACGCTCTCCCAGAGGGAACACGCGAATGTCCTTCGCAGCTAATGATTCAACGCCATCGAAGGCAGCTGTTCTTGTTAATCATAATTTAGATTGATGAACGTGTTGCAATTAATTACCGCCGTTCCGATTAATCCTCATCGAAAGCTGCCAGACAGAGGGACGAGCCTGGAATTAGCTGCTTGGACTACAGGTTTCTCGGCAAAGCAAAAGTGGGTTTTCTCAGGAGTCCTGGAAGGTTTCACGACACTATATATATATATATATATATATATATATATATATATATATATATATATATATATATATATATATATATATATATATATATATATATATATATATATATATATATATATATATATATATGAGCGCAGATATCGATGAGTTACAGTAATGTTCACTGAGGTCGTTAGTCTGAGAGTTCGTAACTTTAAGCCAGTTCGTTTTCGTGGTCATTTATGTATAGCTTCAAGTGCGCTGCCAACCGCGTACTTAATGTTGTGTCGACAGTACCCGAATACAGGAAAAAAACACTGGGTTATGTCGGACGAACGCGAGTTTTTAAGCGTTTTCCACAGGAACAGAAACGCTATGCTCTTAGCATGTTTACCAATGTCTGTTTATTTATTTTATTCATCGATATAAACGCACTCGTCCATAGGCATTAGAATAGTGAACTGGCTGAGGCCTTGTCTTGAAAGACAAGGCCTCAGCCACTTAGCAGTAAAGTTCGCGTTAGTCCCTTCACTTCATACAAAAATCAAAGACTGGATCCCCGGTGTCCACCAATGGCCAACCGATATTGTACAAAAAATAAAGAAATGCAATCAATTTTTAATTATCATTGCCAACCACGATCTCTCCTGGAACCTCCATGCGACTTACCTGAGGAAGAGACTCATCTCTATCGATCCCTTCATCAATGTCATCGGTGAAAGAATGTGGGCACCTTTGGTGCGTTCAGTGCTCCGACTATATACAGGGTTTTATGGATTTGTTGCGTTATAGCAATTCGGTGCCATCGAACATCGGCAATCAAAACAGAGTGCTTGAGAGCATGCGAGCGCATGGATTTATAACCTGTTTGGTCTGTGGAGCAAATAAATAAATGGTTTAGAAGTGCTAAAAATGTGGCGGCAATGTGCATAACGGCTCGCAATCCTTTGGAGTACAATACAGCTGTCATATTTTGACATATCGACTGTAATTCCATCTTCTCCTGTTAATTTACCGAGGAACAAAGAACGTGGAACAACAACGCAACGGAACGAAAAATCTTACGCGTAACGTTAAGAGACGGAAAGAGGGTGGTGTGCATAAGAGAGCAAACGGTGATAGCCAATATTCTAGTTGACACTAAGAGAAAGAAAAATAGAACTGAGAAAGCCATCTGATGCGTAGGGCAGATAACCGGTTGGCTATTAGTGTTACAGAGCAGGTTCCAAGGAAGGGAAGCGCAGTCGAGGACTGCACACAATTAGGTGGGGTGATGAAATAAGGAAATTTTCAGGCGGAAGCTGGAATTAGCTGGCGTAAGACAGGGGTAATTGGAGATCGCTGGGAGAGGCCTTCGTCCTGCAGTGGACGTAAAAAGAAGAAGAAGAAGAAGAAGAAGAAGAAGAAGAACAGATGCTGCAGCTGCTGCTGCTGCTGCTGCTGCTGCTGCTGCTGCTGCTGCTGCTGATGATGATGATGATGATGATGATGGTGGTGGTGGTGGTGGTGGTGGTGGCGGTGGTGGTAGTGGCGGTGGGGGTGCTTCGCCCAATAATAAACTTCCCAGGCACCTTCAATTTTCGTTTTCCCTTGTTTCGTTTATCTGGTTCCTTAGACAATCTTGTTGAACTTAAACTGTAAGAAATCATCAGCGCACAATAATATACCTAATGAATTCCTTAAGCACTACAATGGATGTGTTGTAGAATTCTTAGTACAGATTTCCAGGGCATCGATAGACACGGGTACATTGTAGAGCAACATGGAAAACTCTCGGTACAGCTTTCTGTTGCTCGATACGTGGTACATAAAAGTGTTTTTCCAAGCGTTAAAGAAGCGCGCAAATACACGCAAAATTGACGCGCGACAGGCCGCTCGAGGCTCTTTGCCTGTATTTTGCGGGCAACTGTCAGGCTCAGAAAAACACTTTTGTGTAGCACGTATCGAACAACAGAAAGCTGTATCGGGGGTTTTTCATGTCGCTCTACAATTTTGTCAATGACCCTTTATATCTAATTATAATGTTTTAGACGTTGATTAAGTAATTCATATTAATTACCTAATTAGTCGGAATGAATAAAATAATCTGAGTATCTCCAAGCGACGGCAAGCAACATTACCTTGCTTCTGTCTAGATACGTGGCATTTGCATATACTTAATGTTTGGCTCAAATCACGCGGGACACCCTGTTAATGAATGATACAGCCGTGACTATCAGCCCTTAGGTTTAACTACGTCTTTTTGCAGATCACTGTCCAATGTTCTGTCGAGTAACAAGCCTCAGCAAACAACTGCTATTGAATGAATCCTTGCAGATCTTTAATGATTGTTGTGACTCAAGGGACATGCAAATTAATTTTACAAAGTTTGCTTGCATGAATATATCAAATAAGAAATTGCCCTCACTTTTTTCACATGCTATAAGCGGTGATATGTTACGACGTGCAAAAAGAAAAAGGTAATACCGTGGTTTAACTACAACAAGTGATTTAAAATGAAGCCGCCCTGTAGCAGACGTTCCTGTACTCGTACAGAGAAAGCTTGGCTTGTTAAAAGGAAAATTCGAGCATGCCAGCTCCGACGTAAAACTAAACGCATATTGTGCAACAGTTCGCCCTAGACTGGAGTACGCGTGTACGGTTCGGATTGCTCACCAGCAATAGCTTGTCGATAATTTGTAGAGAGTAGACCGTCTTGTGGTGAGGTTCGTCTTTTTCTGTTACTACCAGACGCCATCTGTTACAGACTTGCTCAATAGAGTGAACACCTTCTGACTCGTGCGACATGTAGAAAAGTTGCTACGCTAAAATTTCTGCTTTGGTTGTGTACGACAAACCTAAACGTGGATCCCCGGCCTTATTTGCGACCTCCCGACAGAGTATCACCCCAGATAAAATTCACAGTTAATGTCTTTAAGCATTATTTCTTAGCAAAAACAATTGCTAATTGGAATAAACTTAACTCAGAGTTGTTTGCAACTGCTGATTCTGTTTATTCTTCGCAATGAAATTTGCAAGTGTTGTTTCACTGAGTATTGAAGGTAAATGCATACTGTACTTTCTGAACAAACCGTCAATACGAATAATTATTTGTGTGCATGCTATTCTTCTTAGTTTGTGTCTCCACCCAGGAAAGCCAGGAAATAGCTTAAAGTATGGACAAACAAATAAAATAAATTAATGTCTATGTGGGTATCTAGGTTAAAGGTTAAATTGCCTTACAAGGCCTTGACCCCACCCCCGTTTACAGATACACACAAAACGTAGGTCGCATTCTACATTATCACATACGCCAGTTTGCGCTGACCACGATACACAAAACCATCAAAGGTTCTCAACAAAAATTAGAAGCATAAAATCTTTACAAAAAAACACAAATTGCAGTTTCTCGTCTTAATAGACCTTACTGTATCAATAAATAAGTAGTAAGTATCAAAGCACATTATGAATAAGGGTAACGCTTCCGCCGTCGATGCATAAATAAACATTTGTAGGACGCTTAAGCTTCGTCTTCAATAGTGGAACGCAATAGCAGTCAAAGATCCCCGACCGCTTCTCACGCTTCCCGGTGACTGGAGCTTATGTAACCGTAATGTTTACCGGGAAACGCTGGAGGCGAACGCTGTGCACGAAGGCGAGCTTTCTGATAGAAACGCGGCCTCTTGCGTGGGCCGCAATGCGGCGGAAGCGAGCGCCATCTGGAGACGTTGCAAGGAACCGGGCGCGTCAATTTATGGCTTTCGATATTTGCGCGTGCCGACGCGCGCAAATCTCGGAGGCCACAGCCACTCTATGATTGGTAGACACGCTGGAAAAGGGGTTTGCGTTTTCAGTTTCCTCCTAGCCGAATTAGGTTTTCTTGCATATTCAAATTACAATCCGACGCTATCATGTCTGTAGGTTGTGCGTAAGTCGTACCTCACAGTTTTTCTGGGGTATTTTACCTTGAGAAAGTCAGTAACTTCCTCGCGCTACGTGGAGGGTCTGCGTGGTTGGGTATGCGTGGTTACGACAATGCTGCCGTACCTGTGTGTAGCACTTCTGGCATTGACGCAAGAGTTCTTTGTGGAAATTCCGAAAAAAACGTAGTGCCAAGATAGAGGCTTTTTACGCTCAGTATGATTACGTGCTGACGTCTCCTAACGCTCCGAGAAGAGCTCTTGTGGTGCACGTACATGGGGTAAGTTTTTCGCGAGAGCGGAGCACAGAACACCATTCGTGTTAACGGACCACTGCTGTGCACGTATGGATCGCGACAGCAGCTTGCTGAGCGACATGAGTCGACGCGCTGAACGACCGATCGTCACCCCGTGACTAGCAAGACGCAAGCTGGCGGCTTCTAAGCTCGGCACAGCTTTTCTGTGGTAGCTCCTGTGACGGAGTGGGACGATCGAACTGCGTGGAATTCGGGCATCCTTCCAATTTCGTTTCGCTACACCGACTAACACGCTCCTGTTGTCGCTCGCTGCAACGTCGGCACACGACGCTCTCTGTCCAAGAGAAGAACTCGGAAGAAAAGAAAGTAAAAAAAGGAAGAAGAAGGTCCAGCTGCAGGGTGAAGTTAGCGTCACGTAGAGACATCCGCGACGAGCTTGGACAGTCGGTTGCTCTCAATCGCGGTCCCAAATATATCGCGAGCTTTATTGGAAATCTAAGGAAGTTGGAGCAGCGGCGAGGGCGAGTCAAGATGAAGTGCCACAGCGGTGATGTTCGCAGCAGTGGAGGGCGCCATAGCGCATCCAGACGTCGAGTGTTACAGAGTATTGACTCTCCGGGGCCAGCTTTCGGTTCGAGCCGCTTTGTCCGAGGACAGGCCGAGCGAGCGTTCTTGTGTGGGAGGGCCGTACAGAGGCATTCCGCGCAAGACTCACGTGCTTGCGGGTGCTGCCAACCCCATGGCGGTGAAACGCGGTCGCTTTTCTTTTCTCACTTAAAGCGTTTTTTTTTTTCTTTCATTTGCGCTGTCTTGCTGTGGTGCGCGAGGGGAGATTGGTCGGGAGGTTGGCGCGTCAAGGGACATTCTGCAGATTTGCGCGAGAAGAAAAGATAAATGTTCACAGACTGATAGCGAGAACAAGAAAGAAAAGAAAACTTCGATCGTTGGGTCGAACAGCAGCGATGTAAAGTGACGCCCGTAGCTGTGAAGCTGCAAGCAAGGCCTTTCGCAAGTGCGCCTGGCGTCCCACGTGCGATGCGCGGTGAATCCTGAAGAGCTGTACAGCGAACAATTGGCTCGCCAAGGGATCTAACGATCTCCACCGGTGCCTCGCATTCCGCGCCCAGGGAATGCGCTTCAGCGCTCTGTCTTTCCGCTGAATGGCTCTCGGCATTCGCTTCGCGAATATTGGTTGCACGCGGCACTGATCGCAAGGAGCGGCTTCTCTGTTGGCTTGAAAAGTAGCTGAATTTGAAACCTCTCGCCGACTGCGTCGCTGCTGCTTTGTCTGACTTGGATTCTGAATTTTCTTTCGAAAGAGCCTCTCATTCTTCACAGCACCCACGTGCTAGTTGTACACATTAATTCGCCGCAGAGGTCTACACAAAAAAAGAAAGAAAGAAAAAAAGACATGCTGCAATTTTGTAGAGCAACGTTGTGGTGTCCTTATATGAACCTTATAGTCGGTACAGCAGAAAACACTCAAGTCGCCAAAATTAATGAGAAGCACAACATTCTGCTCCTGTGACACTAATTCAATTCACGAGGGTTGCTGTCATTTGAACAAAGCAATTCTGCAAGTTCATGAGGCATGTTTATTGACTTCACACCAATTCCATGGGCAGTCTTCTGTACAGAGTTGATCCCCGTGTACAGTTTCCGATCTCTGCCGGCGCTGGCTGTGACATACCCTCGCAGTCATTGCATCATATTCGAAGTTACACATGCAAGTAGTTTTTTGCTTCGTATACGTCGTTGAGATATGCCTTGCACTTGCTGCCGTTCATGAGAGAACACAGAACCCGTTCTATTAGGCTATCCCAAGTTCAAAGATGTGCTTTGAAGGCGACGTTGATGACCCTTGATAATCGTCCTTTCAACATTGCAAGGTTGCATAGTTCATGGGGGAAGGCATCATTACACCAATCAGTTCTGAAAGCTTTGGTAATCTCCTTTACGGGAGGTAACAGTGCATCTATGTTATAGCGCTTTGTACGTCCTTGTGTGTTTCTGTTATGTCGCAGCATTCTGTGTAGGTTATAGATTGATGAGTGTGCTGTTTTCTTTTCTATATTTACTGTTGCTGTTTAATTATGTTGGAACATGTGTTTTATTGTATCGTTTCTTTTTAATATGACCGTATGTTATCGTCCTTTGCTCATTGGGCACCCTACTGTTTGTGGAGAAACTGGCGACGCAACAATTGCCAACCTTTGCAATGCCATCAAAATTAATGCCCTTTTCACGCGTCGCGTCCTTTGTAATGCGAATACACGGGACCAAGCAGCATCGTTAGATTAGGTCCAGACCCAGAATGAAAATCGGACGATTAACCTAGGGGTGACCTTGTGTGTAGAAGACGGAGAGCAAGGAAAATGATGCACGCGTTCGCAGTGTGATTTTCAGTATTGACTTTGCTGAATATATAAGGTATAGCTAGGCTATGTCTCCGAAACTTTCTTATTTTATGTTTTATCATCAAAACAAAACAAAAATGCTTAAACAAATGAAGAGAACGAAAGTATCAGCATTCGCATATTTTTCCGTGGCTTCAAGAAAAAAAAAAGGTTCTTAAAGAGCCACAAAAAAGTATAGAGAGAGAGAAATATAAATTATCATTTTCTTTGAAGCCATTATATTAAGAGAGAAACCAGCCTCTCGTACACTTCCTCAAAATGGTACAAAGTGCCCAAAATGGCGCTCTACCCATGGATGAACTACTTACTCTCTTCGCGCGATTGTTGGCTTGACTGGATTTAAAAAAAATATTGAATACTTTCCAGTGAGACTTGGTTCTCTACAACGCTGCATGTCTACTATAGGCTTAAGTCGATGCTACAAGCTCACATAAACATGCTAGGTATAGACGGAACAGTTGTCATACTTTTCTTCCAAAATGGTTTCGACGATACCGTAATGAGCCATACGAATGTGCAAACTGAAATCGCTTCATGGTCTTGAAACAGTTAGTGTAACATAGAATACTAAATTGTTCCACGGGTGTTGAAAGTCATAATTGCCCAAAACAACCTTGATAGCTATGTCGAAAGGAGAATATCAACGCTAATTTTGCAGGCGGCACTATTGAAAGGCTCAATGGCGTCACCTATTTTCCAGCTTACGGCTGGAAAAAGCAGGAGCATTTCAGCGCTATTATGAACTTCGCCGTTTGATTTACGAGCTTTCAAAGACGTCCTCCGCCCATTTCCCAGCCGAGGGGAGTGAAGTAAGTAAAAGGAAAGTGTGTCTATGTGCGTGTGTGTGGGGGGGGGGGGCGGGGGGGAGGGGGTGTTGTATAGCTGCAAATGGTCTTATTCCGTCCCTCTATCCGCGGTGGGCGCTTGGGTTTGCAGCGATGTCGTTCGTGGAGACAACCACCTCTGGAGCCATAAGCTCCCATCACCCCTTACTCGTCGTCTGCTGTGCGGCACGCGAACAGATTTGACCCGTCGTCGGTGCAGAAGACAGCTTTGGCAGGAGGGCGAGGCGTGGGCTGTCGTCTGGTGAACTTTCTTTTCGTGCGAGTCCCGTTTTACGAGCGGGTTCCCTGCCAGTCGCGTTCCAACCAACTCGAAACTTGCGAGAGCGAAAGAAGAAACGGCGCCTCCCCCACTCTCACGATGACGTCCTTTTATGCGCGCCCTATTCGAGTAGCAGGGTTGTTCGTATACCCCCGCGCATCCCGCTTTTGCCGCGGCATGGCGCCGCTGTTCGTCTGCTGTTCATGTCACCGCTGGTGTTTTATCTGAGCTCGTAGATTTCCACCATGAAGCGGCGTAAACTGGCACTTCCAGCGTCACCTTTTACAACTGCAACGGCGGGGAGGGCGTCTTCCTGCCGCCCCACCACGCCAGGAAGATTCAATTGACAGGAGTGGGGAAAGAGTGCGCGCTGCGGAAAAAGAGAAGCAAACCTTGTTTTCTCGTTTGCGGCAGCTTCGTGCTTGGGTTATACAGAGCACGGTTCGCGCCGCCTGGTTTTGTAATGAATGGTGCTGCGGCTGCCGAATTCACGGAGGAGACAATTTATCGCCACAAATGCGTCTGGATTCCCATTTCATTGAGTTACCTTCGATGGATCCGCTGCACGAATAGAGTTTTTCTCCTGCGGCCGGAAGTTTGTAGAACGTGAACAAGGCGCCACAAAGTGGACGCGTTGGTGGCGCTATGCTTTGTTGGCTAGGCGAAAACATATTTTCTTTGGCGCTGAAATCTGGACTCCCAGCGCCTTCTTGGGGAACTGATGCGCTGAAGAATATATTGTTTCCTCTGCGGGGGCTCCCGCATAAATATGTGCCTCCTTGCGATGCGTACTCATTTGTATGCAGCTGGATGGATCGCATTTGTGTGGAGAAACTTGAGTCTTTACGCTGTTCGTGGCGTCAGCAATTCCGGTGTCACTATTTTATGCCTGTTTGAAGAATACTTAAAAAGTAAGTCCCTCCGAGTTCTAGAGAACCTCATAAACGAGCGCCTCGAGTGCCTTTACCGAACTCAAAACTTTATTGAAGTTACCAGAAGATATGTTGACACCATCAGATTCTATTCTGTAATATCGAAAAGTGAGATTGTGACTTCGCTTACTTGCATTTGAAACGTTAAACTTCCTTTAGCAGGTTTCGTTTCAATGACACATACACAAAGAAGTTTCACTATAAGCGATTTATTTATTTACTGATTGATTGATTGATTGATTGATTGATTGATTGATTGATTGATTGATTGATTGATTGATCAATCAATCAAATTATCAATAAGCGACCTTCATAAAGCTGCTGGACATCAGCAATGGATATCTTCTCTCTGACAACCAGAATTAATTACTATTGATGAGGCAGTAGCGATGTTAGACCAGACGATGCACTCAGCTCAAAGCTAATGAATGATGTAATAATACTACACGCTAGGTCGACATTCTGCTATACCTGCATTAAATATACGGTGCAGCATAGGCTAAAGTACAAAAGAAAGGGCCTGGTATGAAAGTTCCGAAAATTGGCGCACGCATAGAAAAGAAAGCGGTTTCTATGCGGCACCCACGTGATGCCTAAATGGACTCAACCTTCTGTGTCTTCGGGTAATACAAAACTTACCCTAAGTACTATTTTATGCTTCACGGAGCAGACCTGCGCAATTCAAGAAGATAGGACAGCATGTATATTGCACAGAAATTCTGTGTCGAGCATAAAGGAGTGGATAGTTTTCGTGCTTTGCCAAGGGAACCCAGAAAGTGACACTCACCTATAGACCCAACGTGAAAACCGACGGTGACCTACATGGGTGCCGCTTTCTGGAGGAACTATGTAAATGCGGCAGCGAGAGAGAGAAAAAAAAGGACGTCTGGCGGAACGCACAAGGACACTGTGTTGCACAAGCAACATTGCGTCTATCCCATCCGCACTTCTCTATTATTCATCCGTCTGCTTTTCGTCGCTCCTGCAGCGTTCGTTTCGTCGACTGCAGCTTACGTGTCCAGTAACGACGACTCACCGTTTCTGGGTCAGAACCGACTCGCGGTTGGTCACCGAAAAAAAAGAGAAAAAAAGCAACGGCGGACTTTGTTTGCGCAGGACCCCGAGAGCTTGCGCGCGCGCGCGCGTTATGATGGATACGGCGCACGCGTTGCTTGAAGTGTGTGAGCCCCGGGGCAAAAGATACACACTTCCCCCCCCCTCCCCACTCCGCCACATCTTTTGCTGCGAAGCGCGACCGCCGAGAAAGACGTCACTTCGGAAGGCCGGCGGCCCGCGATGGCTGGCGAGGCCGCTCGTAAGATCGATTAGCCCGCATTAGGAATTGCGAACGCTCCATCATCTGCCCTGCCGGCTCGCCGAGAGCCCCGCCGGCGTGGACGCGGGCACGCCCAAGCCAAAGAAAAGCCCTGGCGCGCGCACCGGGATCTTCCGTTGCGGTCTTGTCAGGAAACAGGTCCCGTTCGCTGGCTGGCTACACTTCGTCTTTTCTTTGCGCCGGTGAAAAGGCGTGGCATTGATTTTATTAAACCTCGCAACTTTTCTTGTCCCAAGTCCGAGGACAGCGGCTTGGCTCCCAACGAAAGGGGATGTATACGGGAAGGCAGATCCTTTATTTGTTAGTGCTATGGGCTTCGAGATGAATGAGGGAGCGGAAAGAGTGGGCGTGCGTATGCGCTGTGGATCGATGAGAAAATTGACACTGCTGATGGAATTTTTGCGGGAAGTTGGTATAACGGGAGGCGCCTAGTTGACCGCCGACTCGAACGATATCGCAATCGCTAACAGAGACAATTTTAATGCCGAAATGAATTGTGTATAATGTGAAATAGCTAAAGAGAGCCAGGAATGAGATAGGAGTAAACTGGAGTAAAATTGAGTAAACGAATCATCGTCCTCGATATTTTCTCCCTGCAACGCTAGAAAGCATTAAAAAAATTTACAGTCTTTATTTTACTATTAGTAGTGTATATTTCCTCCATAAGAATTCACGAGAATTTAGCGCCGTCTCTGCATTGCATATCGCTTGACTGTTGTCTAATGTAGATCGAATGAGATCAGAATTTCTTTTTTTTTTCTTACATGCTCAATATGCGCAAGTTCGACAAATTGTGCGATTCAGGTGGTGACGCAAAATTTATCTCTTACTGTATTGTGTTCGTATTTTACGATTCCCTTCTTTTTGCGAGCTCACCAAGATCGGCTAGCTTGAAGTTATTCACACGTAGCTGCTGGCTCTTGCGAGGCTGCCGTGGTACTGACTGGCTTCCACGCTCCTGTGCATTCATTCGAATTCCACAAGACAAAGAGCGTGTTTATCTGGCATTATATTTGGCAAGCATGCAACGTCCGCGAAGTAGTAAACGAGTTCGGGCGCGGGTGTTCTTTCATGCTCACATATAGCGCCGTTATTTGGTTCTTTCTGGTCATGATGATTGCCAAGTGAGTTGGCACTTTTCTTTCGCCGCTCGATTCATGACCACCGACGTTGTGTGCATATATCTCAGTACCCACCACACTGGCTCAGTCGCATTAAAGCTCCGCTGCTAACAATGAGGTCGTGGTCTCGAACAGCGGTTGCGCAGACCACATTACCAGGTGGGCGCGATGCTAAACGCTGATTAGCGTAGCTTCTAGAGCACGTAACTAAATCGAGTAAATAAATATAACTCGGAGACCTCCGCTATGGCGTCTCTTCTAGCGGCAGTGTTGCTATGGGAGGTTAAACCTCATCAGTTATTCAATAAACATGTACATATCTCTGCCGACGCCAACTTTGACCAACAGACGACTGGTTAGCAGTGGTTACGAGTCATTACACCGAGCGTTGGCGGAGTCTTTAACAATCCTGTTATACCTGAGCCGGCACGCACGTCGCGTTAGGAAGAAGGGAAAATACGCAATCAGCTCGAGAAGTGAGTCTATATATGGGCCTCTCTTATGAACACGCAAGAAAAATGAGGTGCGCAGCACTCGAGCGCGAAAAAAAAAAATACACGAAAGAAGCAATGACGTGCAGCTTCCTCCTTGCTCTGTCGGTCTAGGAACAAGCTCATTTCTATACCCACCCACCTAAGCCAGAGCAACGATGCCCATTTGCGGAACCAGCCGGCTGCACGGTAATTAAAGTCGCCTAATTGTTCCGAGCAGGCCGCATTCGAGCCAGCAGCCATAAGCATGAGACAGCGCTCGGTCTCGCTACCTATGCGCGGCAGTCTCTCTCTCTCTCTCTCTCTCTCTCTCTCTCTCTCTGTCTCTCTCTCTTTCTCCTAACGGCCTCAGCGTATTGCTCGCGCGGCTAAGGCATTGGAAGGCCGCGTGCTTTATTGGAAACCCGGGAGTTTCGAGTGGCTAAATGAACCTCGAAGCCTACGGGTTTCTTTAACATTTTTTCTTACCTGGCTTCTCCATGACTGTGCCACGCTGCGCGCCGCATCGGTTCTTGTTGCTCGAGCCGAACAGCGCGGGCAGCCAGCGGGAAACGAAAACGAGCGAAAGCAAAGTGGCTGTTGGCTTCTTTGCAATGCTGCAAAGCCTAGAGGGGCGGTATAGTAGTAGCGCTTGCGTTTTACGGAGAGAGTCGCGGCGGTGCCGCGCAACGCGTGACAAATTGCTCGGAAACTCGAACGTGACGCGGGTTGCTAGGACGGTTTTCCTTGGGATACCACTCCGTTGCTCAGCGTTCTCCCCACGTCGTTCCCCTCGATGACGCCATGTTGTGCGGCTCGCAACCAGGCAATCCTTCAGTTCCGCACGTTTAGACCTCGAGCCGGGACCGCAGTTCACTCTCGGTTCCTCTGCTCTTACTCTTGCCCGTATTGGAGGGCTCCACGTCCGTGAGACTCGCGGCTGCATTCGCGGCTCAAGTCGTTCGTCCTTTACCCTATCGGCAGCAACTTCTCTTGTTAGCTGATTTTGTATTTTCAACGGTTACTACTGGCGTATTTGGTGTGGTCTTTCCTTTGCCCCACTGCGTGCTTTGAAACTTTAGTTTAAACTTTAGTTTCAACTTTAGTTTGAACAACAAAAAGCGGTAATCGTTTCTTCTTTCGTTTCCTTTCACCCCTCCCCCAGAGCAAGGTAGCAAACCAGAAGCTCTTCCGGTTAAGGTTACTGCCTTTTTTCACTCCATTTCTCTCATTCTCTAATCTCCACAATTCGTTGTTTTTTTTTCATTGCCGGTCGGCTACATACAAACTTCCCCTGAATCCAGTTCTGCTCTCGAATTTTATTTTTTTAATTTTTTGCCGACACAACACTTCCGTTGCTGACGCGCTGCGTTATTGTGCCTAAAACAGTCACTTCAAATTGAACACACGAAAGCCGTTCGCGGAAGACAGTGTTATGTTGATTCGTGTCTTCAGAACACGCTACTCTTGCGTTGATTAGTCGAATTGCTGGAACGCTACGTATACATGTTGTAACCGCAGCAACAAAACAAGTGCATTCATGTCGAGAAATTAATACGTATCTGGAAAGGGACACATGACTTCTCAGGTTCCCAATTCACCATAATAGTCCGCTCAGTGCAAGACTATTGTCGTGATCGCAATAAACGTCTACCTGACAAAAACACTCGCTCTCATTTTGCACCTGATAGCCCAGCTATTTCCCTTCACTTCGACCTCTACTTCATCCTTGTTGCCCGAAAATCTCTTCTTTGGCGGGACATGTGCCTCCTGATCCCCGTCCCGTGTCTGCTCACTTCCACCTAATCTCACTCGGTTGGATGGAGTCTCGTCGGCGGCTATGGGTTGGGATGGTTCGGGCCTTGGGCCGGACCTTGGGATGGTTCGGGTCTGGACTTGGGGCTTGAGCACCCGTAGACCCTGTCAAGTGACCAAAGAGCTCAGCCCCCGCGCCTGCAGCGGGTGCTCGCCACCATCTGCACTGGCTGTGTCCAGGGACAAAGGCGAAATTAGTGAGAGAGAGAGAGAGAGAGAGAGAGAGATAAGGTACAGGTACCACGATATGGACGTACCGGGCTGAAGACTGTGTACGGTTACTTTTCAACAGTCACTTGAACAAGGCACATCTGCAGCGTCTCCGCGAAGCAGGCCTGCACGCTTTTACCTGCTTAATTGCGCCGTTTGGCAACCCATGCATCAAAAAAAAAAAAAGAGGAAGGCCACATAAAACAAGTTCATTTTCAACGAACAGCCATCGTTTCAAATGGGCAATGTGAGAATGACTTTTTAAGTGCGAACGTACTAGAGCATAAAGTAGCTATAAAGATGTTTTAGCATGTGTCCTTGCAGGTCTATCCTGTGAATCATGGCTAGCACAAACAAAACCGCAAATATATAAAAAAAGGACCGTAGAACGAAATCACAATTCATTTTTTTTGTATCCTTTATAATGCGTGCGTGTCGTCATGCCTGTGTCATAGATATCTTTATTCGTACCCTACAGTTCCTGCAAAGCTTATGATTCAGACATCGCTCTAAAGCGCATCGTTCCTCGTTACTCCTCTAATTAATGTGCAAGCAAGAACTTACAAAGGAACAGTATGGGGGACGTGTTGGTAATCCATACTTATAATTACAGCGCGAAACGGCACACTGCGCAAAGAAGGATGGAACGGACATCAGTGCTGCATGTCTGAGTGAGTGAGTGAGTGAGTGAGTGAGTGAGTGAGTGAGTGAGTGAGTGAGTGAGTGAGTGAGTGAGTGAGTGAGTGAGTGAGTGAGTGAGTGAGTGAGTGAGTGAGTGAGTGAGTGAGTGAGTGAGTGAGTGAGTGAGTGAGTGAGTGAGTGAATAAACTTTATTGTAGGTCCGGCGAGGACGCGAACTCGTCGCGCACCCGGCTAGTCGCACGTCGGGACCGGCAGGTCTAGCCCACCGGCCCGGTCGCTGGCACGCTGGACGGCCAGGATTTGCTTTTCTAGAGCGGGGCTACGCAAAAGCGAGTCCCACTCCTCCTTGATGAACTTGGGGTATGTCGACCCACTGTCCATTCTTTCTTCTCCCTGTGTGTAATTTCGCGCTGTAGTTTCAAGCGAGGAAGATCTTACATACGTTACCTTTTTATGCGACGTATTTAACACATCACGAGTAGGGTGTATCGACTTCGACAAGGAATCTTGTGCCCAGACGTGCATTGTGAAAGTATACGAGATTTTTGCGGCAAGTGCACGAGGCAACGTTACTTAAAGTGCACCCAACGACGCCATTTCTGCGGAAAACAATGCATGCATGCAAGAAAGCAGAAACGATGAAAAGCTCTCTCGTCAGTAGACGTGTGGGAACTACCGCGTAGAATTATAACCGTTCCTGTAGAGGCGGCACAAAGAACGAGTAAAAAGGATACAACGCAACCGGAAGTGCCTTTAAAAATTCGGCGACCCAGGCCAATATGCTGGCTCCTCGGGGTTCAAGCGGCCCAGTGGGGTAGGGCAGCACGACCATGGTGCCAGAGACTACGGTGGGTTTGGCCCCCGTAACCCGTAGCAGGCGCTGAGGAGAAGCCCAACGGGATGCTATGAGTCACAGGAGGGGGACGACGTACTTTCGCAAGAAAAATCTCGCGGTCTGGACTCGGGGCTTGAGCTCCCTTCTTCCGGTTTCTCCTGCTTTCCGGTGTTTCTTTCACGTCCAGGAGCGCCCAGCAAAAGTTGGTATCGGGTGCGCGAAGAGGGTGAGAAAGGAAATAACGGTTGGGGGGTTTACTGTTGGCGGGGTTTGTGGCATACCCTTGGCGATCGATGTTTGCAGACGTTGCCGCTTTCTGACCCGCTGGTGTTTTCGGAAGGCGCGCTAAAGAATGACTCGGCTTCCGAGGTTGTTTTTCTGCTGGGAATTCTCAGCAGGACAGAACAGTGCTGCTGCTTTTCATCCCGCTCTGGTTTTCGACACCACCGGGGTTAAGTTGCGCAAAATTGATTCGTGAATTGTGGAAGTTGGCGTGTGCTTCGAATTTTTTGCTTCGAATCGTTTCTCCTGTACGAGAGAAGGCTGACAACTATGGGATTCTGGCCTCGGTGGTAGCGCATCAGCGCCGGGATTAAGAACGTTGATTCCCGCTTCGAATCAGCATAGAAGCTAGGAGAATAAGAACGAGGCATGTATCTAGCTTCAAGCGTGTGCGTGTTTGTGTGATCGTTCTAAGCCTTCACGTACCAAAACCACAATAAGATTAGGAGGTATACAGTTGCGGGCGACTCCGGATGGATTTCAACCACCTGAACTTCTTTAGCGTGCACCCAATGCATGGTGCACGGGCGTCTTTGCATTTCGCTCCCAGCGAAATGCGGCCGTCGCAGCCGGGATTCGAACCCGCGACCTCGTGCGTGGCAGCACAACGCAAAAGCCACTAAGCAACCACGGCGGGTGGGAAAATCGTCATCCACCCGACTGTAGCACGAAACTACAAAAAGAAACCCGCGCGAACCTGTCAGAAAGATAGCTCGCAGTTAATGTAAAATTCGTCGTGGCCCGGGGGATAGAACATGGGAATAAGACATTTCCGGGTGGATAACTGCACCATCTGAGCTAACCAGGAGGCAAGCCGATTGCTGAGAGAGGCCAAAGTCATCGGCAACTCAACGCACAGAAAGTCTAAATACAGCAAATCAGTTCTGCAGTTGTCCTCCAGGCGGAGCAAGGTCCACTAAACGGAAAATTATATGTTATCCAATTGTAGCACGAAGCTACAAAGCCAGTTTCTGCGGCCCTATTGATTAGCCCTGACGGCAGAGCTACCTAACCGTCGGAAAGACATTGCTCGCGAGTTAGATCTCGGCAACAGAACCACTTTTCTTTCTTTCTTTCTTTCTTTCTTTCTTTCTTTCTTTCTTTCTTTCTTTCTTTCTTTCTTTCTTTCTTTCTTTCTTTCTCTCTTTCTCTCTTTCTTTCTTTCTTTCTTTTCTTTCTTTCTTTCGCGGACATCCGTCTGAGCTTCCTTAGTAGCTTTGAGTTACAGTCGCGTGGATAACATTATTTTTTTCCTTCCTTACGAACTGCTCTCCACCTTGTTAGCTTCCGCAGAACTGATTTGCCCCGAACACGCACAAACGCCTTCACGCAAACGCGTACAGGCACACGCATGCACGTGAAAAGCATACGTACGAACAAGGTTGCTAACAAATGCGTCACAATTTACCTGCCCTGCTTTTAAAAAAAAGCAACGCACATTATTTACTTTTTGTTATAGTGTGCTATTCCCTAATACGCGTTGCCGCAAGCCAGTGTGCCGACAGGAATACTCAAGACAGTTGCTTAGTGATTGGCTAGTTTAATACCTTGTTCCTTTTCCGAAACATTTCCCTGACGTTATCTCTCGTTGGCTCCGGGCAATGTTTTGCGTAACCTTGAGCGCGTCCGGCGAAAGAAAGGGCCGCGGTGCTCGCTAATACCACCTTGGTCGTTTTCTTTTTCTTTTAACTTATTCCTCCTCGACGAAAAGGAAGCTGCCTGCCGGAGAGAAATCTCGGTTTCGTTAGCGAGGCAGGAGCGCGCCATTAATAATTTCATTTTCATCACGACGGCGAAGAGGGCACGCTATATCTTCGTGGCACGTTATTTCACGGCACACGAAATATTTTGTCTCAGCAGTCTACGGGGCCCCATTAGTCATCATCGATCAAGTCTTCATCCGTGTTACAAAGGCTCTCTCATAAATATTGATTTCGTTCGCCTCTCAAAGCGGCGTCTGTATATGACAAAATTTTCTACGTCTATGGAGACCTCTTTTCTTTATAGGAAAGGCAAGGACCTTGGACAAGGACTTCACTAAAGGTGAAAGCCCTGTCTTCCCTTTGAAAGCGGTGTCAAGTGTCATCGTTTATAAAAGAGCGGATATAACTTTTTAGGAAATGAAGTAATAAAATGACATCGATATGTTAGGATACATTACTTTTTTTTTCTTATCAGCTGTTGCTTTTTTTACTCACCTACTTGTGCCTCACAGAAAGTGATGGCCAATAAATGGACGTTTTATTTTAACCTGTGTACTTGCACACGTGCACGTGTGTGATATGTGATGGATTATTGCGTACTATAACGAACCTCCTCAAAGAAGAGTTTACATTTTGCACAGAGTTAAACGTTAGGCAACCTTTAGCCACGAATGATATTGTTCAGAGAAAGTGAATGCCACTTGCATTCGATCGCATTCTTGTCTCCATATAACGGCGGTGTCGTTATTCTTATGTATATACAGTGCTTGTAACTTAAATATCGCGCAGTATTAAAAGTGATTGATGGGCTTTGTTTTTATTTATAAGAACTCGTGAAAGTGGCTGCGAAAGAAAGTACTTCTCACGAGATTGTTAGAGTTAGCACGAGAGCTGCGTTGGAGGTATACGCCTGCCTAAGCCTTATATAGTCAGTTTTCATTTTGAAGAGATCCGCACGCGCCGATTTCGACATCGAGTTAGAGAAACTTACCGCAATTCGTCGCCGTGCGGCACGAAGATATAGACGCACAAAGTCCATTCATCACTTGAGACTTGCCACGCGCGCAGGAAAGAAAATGCTGCGCCGTATGAATAAGCTGGCTTCACAACGATGGGTGTCTTTCTGCAAGTCTCTGGATCCCCGAGAGCCTTTGTCTCTTATGTGGAGAACGTACAGTTCAAGGCCTCGATGCAACCCCTGGACAGCGCTACGCATTTAATTCACTGCCTCTTTATCTGCAATGCAGATGGATTGAAGTCGCAGAACCCTCCTGTAGGAGGACTGCCGGAGAATCAAGTTCCACTGGAACTCGGACTCGCGACCATTCAACGTTCAAACTTGATCCTCATGTAGAGTGCCCTTTTTCTCTGGGCGAACTATGAGGGGTGCTTGCTTTATGCAGACGTTCCTCAGCGCCAGGACCAGATGGAATAACATACGAGGATAGTAATAGGGGCTTGTTGGTACGGCATATCTTGTTATGTTTGTCAAGCTTGCGCTATAACAAAGTAAGGAATAACATACCTCACTTTGTGCAACCTCGGTGTACTAGCGCGAAAGGCACTCTTGCTTCTGTGCAACGATTCCTGGCAGACTTGCATGGTTCCACAGGAATGGAAGTCGCCTGATTTCGCTCTTGAAAGCTGGCAAATCACCTTTGGACATTGCGTTATACCGTCCGATCATGCTTGCTAGTTTTGTTGGAAAAGTACTGAAACGGATGGTTATAATGTGTCTGGAGGGGTACCTAGAGCACTATAGATTTTATCCAGACACGATGACAGTATTGAGGCGCGGCCGTTCATCTACAGACAACGTTGTCGCCTTGGTAACGTGCGTCGAAATTCAGAAGGCCTGTAAACGCTTGTCTGCTGCCTTGCTCCTAGGCGTTAAAAGGGCGTACGATAATGTCACCCACGAAGCCATCCTTAAGGTGCTAGAAGCAATAGGACTTGGTGGCCAGATATATCTGTGGGCTCGTAGCTACCTACAGATGAGATCATTCTATGTGCTCGCAATGCTGTTTAATTTTGCCCTTATTGATCTAGTCGAGAACTTACTACGCACTGTTCGACTCTATCTGCGCCGACTACATCTGTGCCCGGAGGTTGGGAGTGACATGGCTTCAGCTTCGCGCTTGGCTTCAGAAGACGGCCTCACTGACATCATGCCACCTTCGTAAACAAGGACTGGGGGTGGCGGGGGAAGGTTCTCAGTGGTGGCATTTACCCAGAAGCCGATGTCGGCATACGGTATATCAGGCAACGGACAAGTGATGCCGTCCAGCAGAAGTCACAGGTCCTTGGGGGTCTTGATCGACAGAGACGTGTACTGGACTCCTCACTTGAGTCACGTGAAAAAGCGACTGATTGCTATTTGTCATCTGTACAAGTTCCTTCCCGGAAAGAATTTGGGGGGTGTCCACATAATTCATGTTACAGCTGCACAGGTTGTTCTATGTTGGATTCCTCCGGTACAGCTTACCTGTTATATCCAACACCTGGAAAACTAATTTGCATACTATTTAGGGAATTGAAGCACAAGCTCTTAGGATATTCCTTCGAAGACTACACAGTGCATCAACGGCTGAAGCCATTGCTATTGCTCAAAATTATTCAATCACGACACACATCGCCGTCGAGACACGTCAGGAACCATTGCCCGGACCCATTCCTGCAACCTCACCGGACTCGCCGTAAAAAGATCCCGCATGTGATATAGTAGAATTGCCAGTGCATATAGTGCCTCGCTTACATCGGGCCATGCACCTGCGGGCAGGCCGGTGTCTCCTCCATGGCGTTTGTGCTGTCCTGAAGTACGTCTAAAAATTCCAGGACTTCAGAAAAAGTCAGATTTACCACCGCTTGCTCTAAAACAACTGAGCTTACTCACGGTGTACGAGAAATACAGCAGCCATGCAGACATCTGTACTGACGGATCAACCACATTGACCAGTTATGGTGTTGCTGTGTTGATACAGACAAGAGGGGTAACACTGAGATTCAAGACGTCATGTGTTACGACGTCCACTGCGGTAGAACTCACGGCTCTCAGCAGTGCGCTTCAGTTTGTTGACACAGAAAAAGTCCTGCCACATGGGCCGTGTTTTCCGACTCGGGAGCGGCTTTGCACTCTATGCACTCAGTTCTCCGACGCGGAGCTCATGAACAGCTAACGTACGGAATTGTGAAACTTCACCTCGACACCAAATAAAAAAGGCCACCAAATTATTTTCCAGTAGTTATCTGGCCATTGCGGGATCAGTGGAAATGATCACGCTGACAAAGCTGCCCGAGAGTCACATCAAAAACAGCACAGCGTTCCCATTTCTTTCCCAGGACAGACGCTGCAAGGCAGCTACGTCACCTGCCACACAAGCTATCTTTATTAGAGTGGGACAACCCGCATATAAGGCGCATCAGGTTGCACGAACTGAACCCTTCGCTGCAACTCCGACCTCCACTCGAGCTGCACCGACGTCAGGCATCACTTATACACCGGCTGTGGTTGGGAGTGGCTTTCACGAAGGCTTACACTACATTGATTGCACTTACCGACAGTGCTGCGCGCGAACGTCTGAAGCAGCGAAGAGAGCATAGAAAATTTATTTTGCCACTGTCGTCGATTTCAGTCACAGAGACAAGGACCCTCTATCGCATTGCGTCAACTGGACGATCGGCCGTTGTCCGTGCAGGCGCTACTCGAATACCGTCCCGATCGCTCGTCGGCCCACAAAGCTTTGCAAGCACTTTTGTGTTTCTTGGGGGCGAATGGCCTGCTGTGAACGCCTTTGATCGGGTGAGGCCCTCCGAGCGCATGCGCCACCTCAGCACGTCTTCCGTCCCTCCCTCCCCCACTCCTCTTCCTATCTCACCTTTCTATTCCCCCTTTCCCGTTCCCCAGTGTAGGGAAGCAACCACACGCATTTCTGGTTAACATCCTTGCATTTTCTATCTCTTTCCTCCCCCTCCTATATAGCCAATGGCTATAAAAGTATGCCCCTCTTCCTAGGTAGCTGTCTTTATGTCGGCGTCTTGGCGTTAGAGAAAGTTTAGTACCTCGAGAAGTTAGCCTAGCGCAAGGTATGGCTTGCTATTTCAGGCGCTATATTGAGGGACGAAAAAACATTGACTGGCAGAAAAAAAAGTGGCACTCACACACGAATACACGCGCGCACGCGAAATGCACTACCAGATCACAAAAGTGCCCCCAATTGTGGCGACAACGAGGAGGGCGAGACCATTTAATTTGTATTCGTGGATGCGCTACAATATGAAGGGCCGTAGTGAGGAATTCTCTAAACATGCTTCACGACACGCGACTTGTGCTGCATCCTATACTAAGGCAGCATTCCTGCGGAATGCAGGTCTTAATGATGCTCCGTAAAAATCTTTCGTGGTTTTTGAACTGGTCTTCGTATGCAAGTATGACGTGAGCCTGGGCAAGACAAAATCGTTACGTGCCCCACTGCAGTGCAGACAGCTGCTGCAAAGTCGTGCACAGTAAAACACTGAATGACATTCCGCGTTCGCGCTTTTAGGTTCGCGTCTTTCCTTTGCCTGCTTGCACGGTTTCGCTATGTGTAACTCGAGTTAATACAGAGTGTGAGACAAAGAAACAAAAAAGTGTGCGCATTGTGTACGTGCGCTTTGCTCAGCTCGATGCAGGGAACGTGGGCGCTGCTGTTTGTCGAGCTCTCTCTGCGTTCTGCTTTTCTTGTTTGACTTATTCTCACTCTCTATTTTTCTTCTTCTTCTTCTTACAGTGGCTGCAATAAACTTGCGTGCTGTGGTGCGACAGCTGGGGCACGGCTTGCAATGATAACGTGAGAGCTTGTGATCAGTTCGCGTGAACAGTTCCTTTACCGACTCTCCCATGTATGTGCCTCTTGCTTTATCGTTCGCCGAGGGTCACTTTTCTTTTTATGACACGTCCAAGCAGAAGGTACGCGGTGCCTTTAAGAGGCGCCGGCACCTCCTTACATGCGTTTATAAACGAGAAGAAAGAATGTCGGCAGTCCTGCGTAAATTCGTCGGCAGCTGAAGAATTCACCCAAGGAAGATATTGTAGCAATGCGTACGACAGGACTTCATTTCAGTTTGGCAACTTTTCTCGCTCTTTGTATTTCCGCAAATTATGACTTTAATATGTACCTTCCTTTTAAAAATTAAATATGCCTAGTTTGTTCTTTTTATTCCTCTAGCCCGCATTATTACATTGAACAACTATACATGCTTCTTCATGGAGGAGCCCACCGATGAGTGTGACGCAAATGCATGGCTAATATCGTGTATTCATACTAGATTTCAGCCTCAGCAACGCTTTGTCCAATTCGTGGCGCTTTGCGTGATGCGTTCACGGCAGGTACGGTAAACGTTAGGGCCGGCCTTTTGTCTTTCTAACGGGACTGCATCAAAAGACGGCTGTGAAAATCTGACTTTCGTGTTGATTACCTCCCGTATGAAAAAGAAAATGTGTATAGTAAGAGCTAGTCAGAGCTAAGAGTACACGAGTATTTATTATGAATATCAGAACGTGCAAAAAAGAAAAAAGAAGCTTTTGAGTCAAATGGCACGGATCGCAATAAATTTAAGGGATGCACCGGCCTGCCTCATCGCCAATAACGAGAACGCTCTTCTTGTTCTCTTATCTTTCCTATTTTTTTCCCTATATCTCTTTCTACCCTCTTTCTAATCCCCTTTCAACACACCTGTGAAGGGTAGTAAACCAGAAACTTTTATGTGCTCAACGTCCCTGCTTTTCGTCTACTTCTATTTTTCGCTTGAGCCGAAGCGCGTCAAGTTTCGCACCTTTAGCACACATTTTCTCTTCAAATAGACCAGAGGTTACCTCTTCTACCAATTACACGATCTTCCCGGCTCCACTTGTTTTTAATTTCGACAGGAATATAATTTACCCTCGATGGCCACCTAGGTCATTTCTGCGGTCTTTCTATCTCTTAAATTAAAGAAAAAGAACTTTTTAGAAAAGTGCTTGGGAACCGTTTTGTTACACCGGTCATTGCGTGGTGCTTTTGGCTTCTTTCGGGCCTCCCCGTTTTTCAAGCAGTTTCGGCCCTTCAGACTACCTTTAATACGGAAACGAATGAAACACAGCGAATCTGGGGCATGTCCGAGGCTGCACTTTGCGGTAACGCCGCGTTTCGCCATCGAGGTGCATGGCGCGCATGATGGGCTGAGAACGCATGGCGAGCATCCGCTCACGTTTTCGCTAAGCGCTGTACCGACACACGTCGGCGACGTCGACGCTTATCATGCCTGCTAGTGTCCGAATATGCGGATGGTATCCGAACTCGCGGTCGCAGGCCGCTTTTCGAATCCGCTCACGCCACAGCTGTGCTGTTGCTTTGGGATAGCGACGGATGTGCAGCACCCGGAGTGGGGGTCGACTGTCGAGAGCAAAAGTTGTAGCCGGGTGTACATTGATGCGTTAGCATTAGGAACGTCAAAGTCGAAAAAAAATGAATGTGTGTGAATGGGTAAGGCGTAGGAAGCAGGCCGCGTGCTAATATATGTATGTATATATATATATATATATATATATATATATATATATATATATATATATATATATATATATATATATATAGTTGACGGTGAACTTTTCCGCACCACGAACAGTTGCTCTTCGCTCCTCGAAGAGGCAGGCGGTGTGTCGAGTGAGATCCTGAATGAACAACACTAGTGTGGTGAACGCGGTTTCAATCATAGATCCTTCTTTGACCTCAAAGACACTCGATGTAAGGCTGACGCATTTTTCACGAATTTGCCGCTTAATCACTGCTGTTTTCTTTCTTTTTGCCTGCAATCGCAGCCATTACCAATAGTTAAAAAGCCAGCTGCCTAAGTGACAGTAGCTGTAGCGGATACACGTGGTGACTGTACTATAGCAATGTTGGCTTATTC
Source organism: Dermacentor variabilis (assembly GCF_050947875.1). Taxonomy (NCBI): domain Eukaryota; kingdom Metazoa; phylum Arthropoda; class Arachnida; order Ixodida; family Ixodidae; genus Dermacentor; species Dermacentor variabilis. The sequence goes on from NC_134571.1 coordinate 39,743,678, forward strand.
AAAGAGAGGTTACACGTAACATGCAACACGTACACGTAACATGCAGGTAAGAGTAGACTGGATGATTGGTGGACCCGTGCAAGACAATGTTTCATGAAAAAGGCGATCATTTTCTGTTTATGTAAGGCCTGTCGCCGGACTAATATACAAGGTCGTCTAATAATATGCGCCTAATAGTTGTGTTTCTTAATATATTTCACTTGTTTACTTCATTATAGCTATAATACGGTGGCGGTCACGTAAAGGTGGCTAACATGCAGTATGAAATCACATTAACTTCTAAGCCAATAAATTTATTTGAGAAGCCAGGATTTGTTGACACAGTCCGCATATCTTAAGAGTCGATCATAAACTGAGTAGAAGGATAAACATAATGGGCCTGGTGGCACAAACAGCCACCCTCTTTCGGAGGGAATGCTTCTGATATTTATCTATCCATCCTGTATATATATATATATTTGCAGTTCAGTCAGCATGTCATTTGAAAGCTGCGCTCAAGAAGTTCGCGCTTGCTTTTCCTTTGTTCCCATGTGCTTCGTGCAATTCTACACCACGGGCGGAATAGGCTAGGTCGGGCGAGAAGGAAATACCCCGCGCATGTGTCTCATTTCGCGACAACGTGACAACTTCTTGGCGACGTACCAGCCCCTTCTAAATGGTAAGCATCTGTCTATGACTTCGTCCTATAACGCCACGTGAATACAAAACGTTCATTCATTCTGCTTACCCGACCACCTATCTTTATGACTAGCTAGCCGCCTATCCTTTGTCTAGAAGATCTAATTTAGGCGCTGCTGTCCTTAAATAAATGAATGAACCACATCATTTCCACATGCAAATTTTCCTATAAGACCGTGATGAGGAAGCTTCTTCAAGTCATTAAAAGTTAAAATACTGCTAAAGACAGTTTTGATAAAATCATATAAGTGTAAATGAGAAGGAGAGGGGGACGGGGTTATCAAACAAGAAGTCACCTAAAGCAAACACATTATTCAACCAAAAGAAAACATGAGAACCTTTTCGTGACCTCTGCACTGGCTTAACGGACTGCCCCTCCAGGTAACCTTTTTTGTTTTTGGTCTGACCAAAATAAGAATAAAGCTCCTGTCGGCCGCAAATACTCGCCTAAATATAAAGGGCATGATTCATATAGCACCGGTTTCCTGTTTTGTGCGAATCGCTGCACTGCCGCGACAGGAAAACACCCCTCCGCGAGGGCATTCGGCTGCGGTTCGGTCACGTTGAGTCGGATAACCATATCGTGCTGCTTGGGGAATGGCCCCGCGGACATGCCAAGAAAAACAGCTGCTGCGGTCCAATCGATTCTGCTAGGCGCCACGTAAAAATGACACGTACGGCATAAGCAGACAAGGGGCCACTTTTGGGCGAACTGCTTGCTGTGCGAGGGAAGCGATGTCTTTCTTGGCTTTTTCGCCGCCTCGCTCTTTCACTCGGCCGCCGGTCAAAAGGCGTGATATTTAGATACAAACTCGCCGCGATGACTTGCACGCCCTTTATGCCTCACCGCGTTCGTCACGTCTGGCCCACCGCTGGCGTCCATACCCTCTGCTGCATATCTTGCTTGATATTTCGCAAGCTGCGTTTCTCAATGCAGAGATGATCAAGAACCATCCGGCACGAACGTATACCTGAGTATTTGCATAACTTCTTTGTTCGGTGCATGGCGTATGCATGTCGACATGCGCCAGCAATGCAGGGCGCAGCTCTGTTATCGATGGCGCAGCTAATCCCACAATCATTCTTTAACAAAAAAACACACAACCACATTCGATTTGTTTGTTAAAGGCTAATATTGTGTGACATTTGTGGAAGGCGCTTTGTTGTTGCTATCCAGAGAAACTTGTGCTAGTGTGTTCACTATTAACGCGATAGCGTTAGGCGTCGCAGAATATCCAGCACGGGCGTCCAGCGTCAGACGTTGTTTCGGCAGAAATCATTACGAACCAGGCATACTAAACCACGCAACCTCCATGTAGCGCAAGACAGTTATGGGACTAATTGAATTTCTCAAGGTAAATTAAGTCAGAAAAATTGTAAAGTTTGACTTAAACACAACTTACAGACATGATAGCGTTGGTCTGTTTTTTGAATATACGAGAAAACATAATTCTGTTACGCTGAAACTAAAAAAAAACGCAAGCGTCTTTTCCAGAGTATCTACCATTTATAGAGCGGCCATGGCCTCCACCGGTGCGCAAATCTCCAAGGCCGTAAAGTGACGCGCCCGGTTCCTTACAACACCTCCAGATGGCGCGCGCTTCCGCCACATCGCGGCCCACGCAAGAGGCCGCGTTTCCACCAGCATAGCATTTGCCGCCAGCGTTTCCCGGTAAACGTTACAGTTGCATAAGTTACAGTTGCCGGGAAGCGTGAGAAGCAGTCGGGGAGCTTTGACTGCTATCGCATTCCACTGTTAAAGGCGAAGCTTAAGCGTCCTCCAATTTTTTTTTCTTGCGTGCGCGCCACGCCATGCGCTCAATTTAAAGCGGCAGGCAACGCCAGTCTTTCATTGACAAAAGAAAGGCTCTAGCTCAGGATATGCACGGTCGAGGCCATAGGTCGGCAAACTCACTCATGAGGAGGAGGAGGAGGAGAAACATTTATTAAAAAGAAAGGACAAGCAGGTGTCTTCTCACTCAGTCAGACTTAGACCGACCCGTGAGTATGACTCTCAGTGAATCTGACTGAGTAGAATTCCGCTGAGTGTGATTCTTAGTGAGCCTGCATCAATAGTACTTTGGTGAGTGTGATTCTTAGTGAGCCCGCATGAATAGAACTTTTGTGAGTGTGACAATGAAAGTCAGCCCGGCTAATTATTATTTTAATGAATCTGAGACTGGGGAGTCAATCCGGCTGAGTAGAATTCTTGCGAGTCGGAGTCCGAGTGAGCCCTGTTGAGCCGAATTTTGGTGAGTGTGACACCGAGAGTGAGCCCGGCTGAGTAGAATTTTAGTGAATCAGAGTCTGAGTGAGCCCTAAGCAAAAAAATATAAATATATTTTGTGAGTGATTCTCAGTGAGTTCCGTTTGTATTGTCGAGTTACAGTCAAGGAACTGTCCATCATGCCGATACGGAAACAGCCTACGTTTGTAAAAGCGACGCCGAACCACGCACGACACAATTAGGTGGTGCCCGTTTTCCCATCCCCCATTTTATGGTAGCCAACAATATGCAACACGCTTAGCCTCGTTGACTTTCCTGTTATTTATCCCGGATTTGCAACGACTTTTCTCTGTTGGCTGCGGCTAAAAGCTGCCTCCGACAAAGCATATTCGTCGCTCATTGAAATGGCTCGCACAGTTGCATATGGTTCGGCGTGGTTACGATGGCATGATGACGTCAGTATGAAGAACGTGGAATGGCGAAGACGGCACGATGACGATGGAATGATTATGACAGCATGATCATGACAAAATGACAAAGAAGTGACAACGAGAAAGTGAAGACGGCGGAACCTTGTGGACGACATAACGATGAAGGAAAGAAAGAAAGTCACGCATAAACTCCTCTGCGAGTTGTCTAAATATGCGTCAGCATTGTGCCACTTGCTCATCTCCACGCAGCCCGGTGTCATAATCAATGTTATGAAACTTGATCCGGAAGGTACAAACGACAGCGCTGGGACGATACGAACTGTTGCGGACGGCGGCGCAAGATGTATTGATAACGCAAGCGAAGTACTGCACGTTGCGGCGCCATGGAGGTGCGCTGATGACGTTCCGATCATTATAAGCCGTTATCGTTCTTTAACGCCTGATCCATCCGCGTCGAACCATCATGAGCCGTGATCAAACGTGCTCGGGCGGCGGCTGCGTGTATGGCACGGCTGCGCGGACCGCACCTTGAAAGCGATCTGCGACGCTGTGTGCCGCGTGCTGGTATCTCCGCGCGCTGTGTTTTCGCCGCATCACATTGGAGAGAAACGCGCGGGCCCACATCCAAAAAGCGATCTGCGAAAGGGAGGGTGCAGTTCCGAGAGCTTTGTGCGCTCTGGCTTCTTGCCGCTTCGTTTGCGTCAAAGCTACAGGCAGCACGAAGGTAACGTCGCTCGCTGCTGCGTGCTCTATCTTGAAAGCGCCGTCTTACGGGACGGACGGATGGACGGACGCACGTTTTTTCTCGTTGGGTAAGCATAGAAGTGCACAGGCATTTAATAATCAAAACGGAACGAACACGATGAAATGACAATGAGGGGATGACTACGACGGCGTTTCTGTGTTGGAGCTCAGGTCTAGCCTTATATATATTTCCCGGGCCGCCTTGGTTTGCAATAAGTTCGGTGCTCATTCTCACTATGTCCGGTACCGACTAATCGTGCAAGAAAAGCCCTTCCTGTCCGCATAGCCACACAAAATATTTGTCCAAGCACAAACCTGCCGACCCAGCAGTAGACAGCAGAAAGCAGCCCAGAGCAACAGCGACCTCAAACTCGGAAAAGTGGGCTAAGAAATCTTCGGTTTAAAAGTCACTATGCGTTAACAATTTCTAATGACGATGCTGTTTCGCTCACAGATAAGCACAACATGGTAGAGGCAATTTCGGTTTTACGACAAAAACGAGCGCAGTGCGGAAGACGGGGACAGCGAAGGAACATGGACGTCAATGGTTTCATTAACTTTAGCAAGAACTCGGCGTCCCCAGATGGTGGCACAGCACTCTGCGTTTCCGGTTATCCGCCATTCCGTACGCAGCAATTGTTTACGTACTGGTTATAAACTGCCCATATATGTATATATATATATATATGGAGTTACGTGTGATATCACAAGTAGCTTGAGCTTCTAATTGTGCTATCCAATTGAGCATCGAGGAAAGTATGCAATCGGTGTTAACGTGACTAAAATACGCTGACGCGATGTAGATGGGAGCATTTATGGGAGCATTTCCCTGTTCTGTCAACCAACATTGACTGGATTGAGACATTGTTGCGCCCGCACTTATGCGAGCCGCTTATAACGGCGCTCATAGCTGTGGATGCTAGTATCGCACGCCATAAGAAAACAGTAAAGAAAAAGAAACAGCGACTTTACTCCGCCGTACTGCGAATTCGCGCGGCGGCGATGCCCACTTCGCGGCGAACGCGGATCTCTTCTTGCGAATCGTTTCCCCTCGGACAATCAAATATTCGCGCCGGTAATTAGGCGCATGCAAATCAGACAATGCGCGGCGCACTCCTTTCTCTTAAATCGCTCGTCCTTGCCGCTTGAAACACAAAGTTGCGCAAGAATTTTTTTTCTCCTTTTCTCCCTGTCCCTTACCATTCTTCTGTTCTTCGTCATTCGCTTCGGAAACGTTCTTCACGAGCATCCTTTCTCGCTCGTGGTCCGTCTGGCGGTGCCCACGAGACCAGCACCGGCTGCCTGGAATCGGCGATGCGTACGCATTGTGATTTCGAGCAAACAGATGCCCCCGCCGCCAAAATTATCCCATCCCGGCAAAACCGCGCTCGCTTGAACGAATCTTCTCGCGCCAGAGCTCCCCGAGTAGCAGCGGTTGCCCCAACAGCTATGTCGGCCCCGGAGTAATGCCACTGTACTATGGTGGTCCACGTGTAATAAGGAACGCGCGGTGCTCGTTTGCATATTGACGGCGGCCGTTTCCGCAACGAAATGAACCTGCCATCAGCGGCCATAATCGGATGCAGCTTACAAGTGGTCTGTGCGTGCTTGTTTTTGCAATAACTTTTCCTGCTCTCGTTTTCTTTCTTTCTTTAATGTTATCGCGGAATATCACGTAGTTCCCCTTTTCTATGTCCTTTTTTACACCTTCTTGAGAATTTTTCTTCTTTGTAAGTGAAAAAGAAAAACTTGCTTTCTTGTGGACGAATGCCACGACGGACTTAGCGGTTGCTAACTGATCCGTGCCTCACTTTAAAGTCTTTTTCACTGTCTCCTTGCTTGGCTTTTTGATCGCTGGCGATGATCACTTCAGCGCGGATGGAGCTCCAATCAAGCGGTCAAAGTGAACGGACGTGTCGTCGGCGCGCTCCGAAAGCACCGAGACGACGCGACCTTCACCGACTGCTCTTTCCCGGGCCTCTTTCACCGGGAGTCACATGGGAAGCGGCATTCTCGCGTTTTCTCGCGGATCGTCTTCTTCTCGCTAACCCGAACCCCAACGAGGCGTTTCAGCAACGCCTGTGCTGGCGGCGCGGGATCCGACTCGCAGCTGACCTAATCATGGCTACGGAAGCAACTAGAGATTTCATGAGCTCCGGGACGCCATGCCGGCAAGCATCGAACGAGGAAGACGGAAAGGAGCTCACCGGGCCCGGCACGTCGACGGGGTACCCAGTCAACCACACGGAAGTGAGCGTAGCTAATCTACCTTCTACAAACCCCCTCCCCTCCCCCCTCCCGCCCATAGCGATGCAGACTGGTAAATAGTGCTATCACTACGCCAACGGAAGCAACAAGCGTTGGAACGAAAGCGTGGCAAAGCGCCAGCCAAAGACAAGCTGGAAACAAACGCGGACGCCAAGACACCGCCCTCTCAGAATGGAAGGAAACCACCCAAACTCCCACCTCTATCAAAGGACGAGTTCAAGATCGTTATACGACCGCATCAGGGCTTACCCCTGCGCCACATCGTCACACCAGCTATGGCGACAGCAATCATTGAAGCCTGCAACCATCAATTTTCTGGGGAACAATTTCTCCTGCGAATCAAGCCGGGCTCTAACATAGCAATCTTCTCTACTCCGCACCAAGAGGTAACCGTGAAATCACGGGGGCTTTGCCACCTGACTATGAACGGCACAGACCACAGTGTGAAAGCGTATACGCAGCCACTGGGGAAGACGCACTGAGAGAGGTGGCGCATGGTATACCGCGACACACTCCGTCAGAGACCCTGCTTGTCAACATGCCCTTCCGTGCTACCTTCCTAGTCCGCAAAATCTGCCGCGGCAAAGGACACCGCCCCGACGTTTGCCCAAATCCTACCCGACGAATTTGCTAAGTGTGTGGGTTCGAGAACTCAAGCGGAGGACACCCTTGTGAACCGATCTGTGCCTCGTGCGGGGGGCGGGGGAGGGGGGTGCATCTTAGCGGCGACAAGAGCAGCACCAAGCGCTTAAAGCAACTGCAACAGCCACGAGCATCGCGGGCACCACGTCCGCAGGCCATCTGACAACTGAGATCGTTCTCTTCCGAGTACGAGAAAGAGTACTGTAGGGCGGGTTGCAGCCAGGGAAGCAAAAGTGCCAGCACGGAAAGATCCCGCTCCAGATCCGCGCAGCACACCGCCGCCTTCACCCCGCCAACAAATACGCAGAAACAAAGATCCCGATCCCGGACCCCGACGAGGAACAACTACCAGCAGGGATCAAAGAACAAGTCAAAGAATACACCAGCACAGGAAAGCTGTGCGGGTGTCGCATACTCCACGGCCGAACTTGTCGCGCACAGTGATGAATACAAGCGAGCCATCTCAGAGGGCAGACAGCTTAAGGCCACCTTAGAAAGAAACATTCAAGAGGTAGAAACACTCAAGCGACATGTAGCTATGCTCACAGCGCAAATGGAGACACTGAAACCCAAACCACTCACTCCGTCGCCGCAACAGCAACCACAACACCACCACCACTCGCGACACAATTCAAACATTCAACACAGCAATCACTGTCACAGCAGCCACCAGCAAAAAAACAACCCTCGACACAAGAAGCGACACCACAAATGACACTATACCAAGTCGAACACACGTTTTCGTTGCAGCAGCAACAAATCTAACAATTTTAGCTAATTCAAAAGCAATTACAAGTGCAAATGCAGCATAGATTCACGGAATTCCAAGAACTAAAACGATAGGTAGACGATCCCGTTCAGAAGTTTCCACGACCGTGCGAACGATGACAGAGCCTCACCCCAGCCATGCTGAGCGCAAAGCTTATGGTCACCACGGACACTGAGAATACCATAACCTCCGAAACTCCTCATCATGGCTAACAACACAACCAAGCAGCAAGGGAATCTCACTATATGGCAATGGAACTGCTAACCCTTGCGCAACAAACACGCGACACTAACACAATGCGTCAAGACGGCGCTAGTTTCTCCCGACCTCATCTGCTTGCAAGAGGTGTGGAAGCGACCGAGACCGATAGTGGGTTACTGCTTATACACGGACCCTGACTACCAAATGGTAGCAACGCTAACACCAAAAGACCTTGCCATCACCTACGCCGCGACACCGGGAATAGAAATTCAGCTCCAAATTTTAACAATCTGGCCGGTAAAGAAGGAACGACCAGAGTGCATCTTGGCTAACGTCTACAGTCCACCCAGAGACAAAAAGCCGACTTCTGACCGTTACTGAACCACGTATCCACCCTACTCGTGCGACGTGATAGGCTAATTCTCATAGGAAACTTCAACGCCTGGCATACAGAGTGGGGACACAAGAGAGACGCGGTGAAAGGCTCCTACCTTCTCAGGACGACACATATCTGCGAACACTTGCTGATCACGCTGCCAGGCGTCCCCACCTGAGCAGGCAACCGCGTGAATCGTGATACCACTCCTGACATAACTTTTGTCAATGACGACAGAAGTCACTTGGAGCAACCTGGACGCTAGGCAGTGACCACCATATTATAAACGTAGCCTGCAAGAAGGTAAAAGTACGCCAATGCCTTGGGACGGCCAAACTTACTGATTGGAAAAAGTACACAGAGAAACAGCAGACAGTCCATTCAACACCAACTTCTGCAGGAGACTGGAGCACTTTACCACCACCAAAGCACTTTACCACCCCCAAAAAGTATCAGACCACACCAGAAACCCAGGCTGTGGACAGCCACCTGGCACACCGCTGGGATACCTGCAGAAGTTTACTAATTAAAGCGTTGGAAGTGACAGGCACATAACTGTAAACTACGAATATTTTGAAAGTGTGGCCCCTGGGCAAATTAACGAGATCAGGATCAACGCTCGCAAGAACATCCTGACAATAGATGTGAAAAATTTCACAATAGTTGAGAAGTTAAAGACCATTGCACAGTTAAGCGCAATCCCCGTCCGCTCCTTTATTACTTACGGGAAGGAGACAACAACTGGAGTGATTTCCGACGTGGAGCTTGAAATCAAGCATGCGGACCTCAAGAGTCTTTTGAGGTCATCGGTGCGCATTCTTGAGATTCACCGCTTGGGACACTCCCGATGTATCAAGTTAACGTTTGCTTCTTCGACATTACCAGCGTCTGTCAAAGTGGGCTACGTTGTACACTGAGTACGACCTTTCGTTCCGAGGCCTATTCAGTGCCGGAAATGTCACAAGATAGGACACGTGAGCGCTGTTTGTAGAAGCAAAGCCACCTGCTCGCGTTGCGGCGGAGAGCATGATACCACCGACTGTGAGGCGTCCTCATTTAAATGTCCCAACTGTACTGGCTCTCACGAAGTGACTTCGAAGGAATGCCCGAAGATGAAACAGGAGGTTCGTATTCTTCGAAAAATGGCAAGAGACCAATCTTCACGTAAAGAGGCTGCTCAATCTGTTCGCCAAAGTGACCAACGCTCGCGACAGAAGCATCACAATACCATTTCAGAAGAACTACCTAGCGTGGCACAGGTACCACGACCACCTCTGCCTGTGCGTGCATCGAGGACGGTAACGGCGTCTACTGATAATTCAAGGTCGACGAGAGCACGCGGCAAACATTCACCTTCACCGGCTGATACAGACACGGGATGGCCTTTACTGCCCTCTAGGCCCACGGCCATGCCAGCGGGCACTAGCGGTCCTCTGCGCCATGAAGCGAAGAATTATAAGGCCAATGAAACCGGTGACACTACGGGCAAGCAAGAACATGAACACAATGAGAAGGAGAGTGTACAAAAAATGCTGAAGCACCTAGTAGAATCAATGCGCGTGATTCTCGGTGGTCTCGAGACTCCGGCCGCTAAATGTGCCCTACAAGTGCTCGCCGTGCTAGAGCCGCTTATCGCAGCTCTTTATATGCTATAAAGATTTTGTTTGGCGCTTGTGCTGTTCACGCAGGCGAGGCCCAGACTAGCTTCGTCCTAACGCCTCTATTTTTTATTTCACTCAAATTGGTGACTACAAACTTGAGGCGAAACTTGATTGTGGCTTCATGGATGACATTTGTGAATGTTTATCAGAGTGTTGAACTTGCTTTCATTTTTGCGCATCCCTCTTGCTATGTCATCATCCCTCATCACATCTTTATGTCCCCGTCGCCCCTCCTCTTGTGCAGAGTAGTAGGCTAGAGCACCTTAGCTCAGGCCGACCTCTCTGCCATCTTTCAATTAATTTATCTCTCTCTCTCTCTCTTTCTTGGCGTCATCCCGACAGTATCAGTACCAGCCTCGCCTAATATTACAGTATATGCAGACTGCGCACATTTATTTAGAAGAGATGTCCTTGCCCGGTAGTGCGGATACCCCTCCCCCTCAACTCTCACTAAAGAAAACGTGGCGTTTCTCGACGACCCGCGCAGAGCACTTTTGGCAATATTACGCCGGCCCGGCCGGCGTTCTCGATCTCGCGACAGCGCTTCAGATATAACTAAGATAGATGCGTTTCGAAGAAGTAAGAGGCCGGAGAGGAATGAAGCCTATGTGAAGCCCATGGATGCGCGCATGCGCGACTTGCCTGCTGCCGCTCCACACTTCTATGGCTGTTTTCGCATTCAGTTGGGCTTTTTAACCCCCAGTTCACTCGTATAACGAAGAGCGCGAAGCCATAGACGTCACTATGTGATAAAGTGACGTGGCGTGCGCTACCCCGGAATGACTGATACAGATTGCGAGGAGTTGTTTTGTTATCAAGAGCTCGTATTATTCTCGAGCGGTGGATTTAGTCTAGGCTTTATGTTCGTTTCGTAAGTTTTTGACTCGTACCGAGATATCTTTACATTTACGTTGCGACCCCTGCGCAGAGCAGCGGGATCCATTAAAAATCGGGCTTTAGGAAAGTTTCATGCGCCCTGTTGCGACGCTAGGTTCGGTACTTTCCTTCGAGGATCAGATATTCTGGCGCAACCGGACCCTTTATATTTTTCCGTGCGCAGCTTTCGTCTCTATTATACGGTTAGGAAGCACCACCGTAATGGTTGTTCGTCCCAATCAACGAGGCACAGCTCATATAGTTTAGCAAACGACAGCCCCGCATAGCGTTTGCCATGCTAGCCAGCGCTTCCATTACATTAGCCAAGGCAGCAAGACCGATCGCATTATTCCAGACAACCGAGCGCGCCCGAACGATTCTGTAATGACTCGAGCGCGCCGCAAGTAGAGAAACGAATGGGTTGCGCACACAAAGAAAAAAACGACAAAATAACAGCTGTACGCGAGTTCACTAACCGGCGAATAACGAACTTTCGTTGTGCTCAAGTTTGCGTAGTCAGCGGCTTCATTTCTCGCTGCTAACTCTCATCTCCTCTTTTGTTCGCTTATTTTGTTTGATTTATGCGCGTCTATGTGTCTGTGTGCTTGTAGAAAGTTGGGCAAGTACTTTGCTTTTCTTCTTATACCAGGGATAGCGTGTCAACACGCGAGCGAGCATTGTGCAAGAACGATGATGGTAAGCTAACGGTAAAGGAAGTGGACAGGCTAACGGAGGTGTCATCCTTTAATATATTGTGGCCGTGATGAATGAGCAGGGCTTTGTCTCAGAAAAAGAAAAGCAACGCGTGGAACGTTCTTCTATGGTCACAGGCATCTAGAAAACTTGTTCCAGTCCTGCGTTTACACCTTCAGCACGCGAATCGAACCTTCTAAACTCAGAAGTTAAAGCTCTATGAATGAATGAGTGATTGAACTATGTATTTAAGCAAGACGGATCATTTAACTGAGCGAGAAAGGCGGTGAGAAGGGGATAAAGAAAAACATCGTAGTTTCGCCCGAGTAGAGGAGCATCCATTGCGATAGCAAGTTGTTAGAGAGCTATACAAAGTAAGCATAGTAGTTTTATCGGCCGTATAAACTTGTAAACATTCCCTTGTTATCTAAACTAGCACCGCGTTAGGCGCGCACAGGCAGACACGAACACATCTCTCCCGCGATGACCGCGGACACTCGCTGTAACAACGCTGTGATCGAACTGGCCTTCGTGCTGTCTCTCGCTTCATATATATATATGTATTGCCTCGTCGTGCATGACAGATGGCTGTGTTGGTGGTTTTGCCGCTGCTGCGGGAGCTGAGGACGACAACGACGATGACGCGAGCACGAAAGGACCTTCTGACGTACAGTTAACACCCACACAGTATCCGCATGTAACAATCACAAGCAACTAGAGCGTCTGGTTCAAGCCAGTGTCTCGGAGGCAGGTTGCAAGCGCCTTCATTGCTCTCAGAGCAGTAGCATCGCTGCTCCATGCTCTAAGAATATGGTGTAGCTCTGAAGAGCTGCCACGTAAATTTAAAGCGGATTTTAGGAACGCTTTTTTGGCCTTAAAGCGCGCGCTCACGCGCTCTATACACTCTCCGCGCACATTTCACGCACTGGCCAGAGGCGATGGCATCGATTGCAGTTTGTGTCACAGATAGCGACGTTCAAAAGAATGTGCTGCAGACATATGCGGACACTCCTTGAAAGTTCGCTCGGCGTGGTAAAATCACCTTTTGGGCCTATAATTCGAATGGACTTGTTCTATTGGTGTATTTTGAGCCTCATTATTGAGCAGCTTATTGAGCATTCTTTTTCACACAATATGTTAAAATACAATGATCGAATATTCATATACAATGATAGTGATCACATGCACACAAAAAAAAAGAAATAAAATCAAACTGTGAGAAAGATGCAAGGACAGGAATTAAAAGCTGCGGAAAATAGCAGCTTGACGGGATTTCCGACCCTGATATATTATAGCAGTTTGTCAGCAAACAGGGAAATAATATACATCTACATAAAGAATAAAATTAGTAAACAGTGTAATCAACAAACAGTGCAAGACAAATACTAACACATATAAATATATACTACATAAGGAAGAAAAACACATACATATATAAAAAACAAAAACAAAAAAACTTTCGCCGTATTGATTGAGCGCATTCAGCGGTGTTACATGGCGTTTCTAATTGATAAGGGTTGTGTGCGATTCTGCGAATGTGATCTAGTCACATGATCTAGAACGATGTTCGCCGTTCTGATGATCGTGGTGACACTGCTTGTGGTGACACTGCTTGAGCTGCACTATAGTGCGGGCAGTGTTTAAAACTTCGGTATAGCCGGCGATGAAAAGGCCACCTGCACCTTCATATTTCGCACCATCTCAATATTAAGTTTAAAAAATCTATCTGAAGGGCATCTTTGATTGGGTATCCAAGTGCGCAATCGCGAAATGTCGACATAAAAAGCGAGCGAGCCACTTTACAGGGCGCCGATATTGAATTTACGCGAAGATAAGGGTGCATCGTATTTCGAAGGTTCGCTTCTGAGACCGCTCTTGCGTTCGTTACCTGAATACTTACCTTTCGCTTGCTTGCTTCCTTCGCTGTCTGTCCTTAGGTAAACGAGTCTATAACGACACCCATGGGTGTGTAGCGTCGGTTCTGCGACCCGTATATGCATTCGTGCGCGATGCGGAGCCAGGTTTCTGAAAGTCGTGCCCCGTATCGTCATGCTTAGTCGTGCCCCATTTCGTTATGTACTATCGTTACCCTTGGCTAGTTCCTGCGAGTGCCTTTGTAGCCATGTGGCGGTTGTTACTAATGGGATGCAGTTTTTTGTAATGTTACTTACGTACCTACTATTCTCTGGATCATTACTTAGCCTTGCTTGATTATTTCTTTTTATTATTCCCACAATATTATCGTTTTCTTGTTCTCCAGAATCCCCGATTTTTCATTAAAGAGTACCCGAGAAATATTCTACTTATCAAATCAAATAAATTAAAAAGTGCGCAGCGAACAGCTCTTGCGGCGTTCTGCTTGGTAATTTTAACATCCCAGATAGGCTGTAAGAGCCTCCGCCAAGCTTGAGGGCACCCGCCATGATTGCTTAGTGACTATGGTGTTATACTGCTAAGCACGAGGAATCGGGATCGAACCCCGGCCACGGCGGCCGCATTTCGATGGGGGCGAAATGCAAAAACACCCGTGCACTTAGGTCTAGGTTCACGTTAAAGAACCCCAGGTGGACACGAGGACACGAGGAAACAAATACCACAGACAAGCGCTTGTCTGTGGTATTTGTTTCCTCGTGTCCTTGTTTTATTCGCGCTGTTTAACCTCAGTTCTAAATACGAACCAACTAGCCCTCATCGAGATCCTACTAATACATCGAAACCTCTGTCTCCGGGCTCAACTCGACCTAATCCGAAACAGTATCAAAATACGGTTTAAGAGCGCCACTCGAGTCACTGCAGATACTAGACAACTTCATTAAAGCCGCAGCAGTCGGCGGCGTATTGCAGCGTCCAAGTTTAGCATCGCCAATTAGTAGGAAAACCCGCTTCTCAAAACCGCCTGGCGGGCAGGGTTTCATATGCTGCGGGCTGTCCACGCGGGACAGCGTTACCCGGCGTTCTCGCTCGCTCTCTCGTATCGCCGTCTTGCTCCCGTCCCCGCGTATGCCTTGTAAATTCCGAGCTTGCAACCCAAGACTGGGAAAGCGGGCAGTCCACAATTTGTGCGGGTTGCGCGCGCGCGTTCCCTCCGCGTCGCAATGTACGCGCTACCCGCAGAGCTCGTGGTGTTGCTGCGTTCTCTTCGCGAACTGATGATCTCCGGAAAGGCGATTATCGGACACCGGAGGGGGCGAGGCCAGCTGGTGGTTCGAGAGAGGAGGCAGGAGCACGGGCCTTCCTCGGCAGCACCTGTTTCTCAGGAACAGGACACCGCCGCGTAAACAGTTGGAAGCCTTCAGTCAAGTTTTAACGAGGTACGAGCATCGAAGTTCGCGCTCTAGGCTGTTTGCACAAGCCGTGGTCGCAGTGCGTGGAGTTTCTCTAAGCCGTGCTGGAAACTGCGAGCTATTGTGTTGACGGGTGGAACAGTGGAACCCTTGCGAGGAGAAAATGGGAGAAGGCGAGCGGTGAACAGTGATCGTATACGCAGGGTCCTTGTTAGGGGAAGGGGGTGGGTGTAACTTTATCAAACCTGCATAATTAATCGAAATTGTGTATAAGCGGCCGGTGTTGAATATCGACGGTATGTATTGTAACTGCGAAGTTTGACAGGTCGCCGTTGGTTCCAGTCGCTTAGGCGAATGCGCTACGATAACCGTTTTCAGGAATGTACTGAAGTCATTTGATGTAGTTCGCACTGAAGCCATTTGATCTCCAGAAGATTGAAGACCTCCTCAAGAAGTTTGAATTGCGCTGTTCAAATGGCGTTTCTGCGTCAGCTGTAGAAGGGATTGCTCCTGTTATTGGCCAGTGGAAAAGAACACCAGTGAAGTTATATAGGGCAGGCTTTCATGTTTCCGGTACTGTCCTCGCCGCATCTGGTCGGCTGATCAGGTTAACGTCTCGAAGCAACATTCAGATGTCACACTGGGCAGCTCCAGAATAATTCTGAGTGCCTGCTCTTCTTCAACGCGCACCCAACGCTGAGTGTATGAGCGAACGAGCTCTCATGACGCCGAATGTGGGGAAGTGCGGGAAGAAGGTGGGAGGGGCTGTGCCTCAGCGCGGCGGCTCGTTTGTCGCAGCATGGTTGCTTATGAGGAAGCGAGTGACGAGGAGGAACCGGAGGGAGGAGAGGAGGCTGTCGTTCGCTCGTTCGTTCGCTTACTCGTCCGTCGCATCACTCGTTGACCGCTCGGCGCTGGCAAGCCCATCGCGGACGATGGGGCGGACGTGAATCCACAGCGGATTATCGTCCGCGAACTATACGCCACACACGCAGGTGAATGTTCCATCAAAATCTGATTAATTATCATTAGCCAACAATGGCAAAAAATGAGAATCCAGTAGGTCCACCAAACGTCATTGCGCACAGGTGAGGTGCCTTCTCCTATGGACCTTCGATGATAAGCGGCGAATTGCATTACAGACACAGAAAAAAAAAGCAATTGGTTAATATTACTAAGATTTTCTTCTAGTCCTGGTTTTTAATCGCGAATAAAGCTAGACCACTTTCGAAGCGCTCATTGAATACGAGCCTCAAGTTTCCACGTCCTGACTACTCACAGCCACATGAGATAGCCTAAAGGGCGCTGTGTATATATAATAAACGTTCAGCTTGTTCTGCTAAAATCTCAATGTGAACAGACAACCGTCTGCTTGCTATCATTGTAAAGTGTAAAACGAAGCTATAAAGTGCTTCATGAAACGAACGTGCCTTAACCATGAAAATAAAAGAGGATCCTTCTGCTTTAGTGACAGATAGCGGAACTGAAATAGTTTTAGAGAGTGAATGCATCCGGGGCAACTTGAATTCTCGCTTTCCTTTTGTACCGCGCTGCGACCCGTTCCACGGCAGTGCGACGAACGTGCAGTTTACCGAAAGGAACAATCTCGTCTCGGATCACTGGCCTGGAACGACGCCAAGAAAGTCCAATTAAAGAGGCATCAGCATCGAATTATTTTCCGATCTAGTCCATTTATCTGTGTGTCACGTTCGAAGAAGTTAGAACTTGTCTTGAGCCTTACCACTCTATCTCCCGCGCCCCATCGCCCTTTCTTTATCGTTTGTTAGAAATAAATTTCGAATGCTCGTCGCAAAGAAAAAAGAAGGAAAAGAAAAGAGTAAGGCTCGTTAGAGTGATTGAGTTTCCAGAAGGAGGCACCGCAAGTCAATTGTAAGTGCCCTACTTCCATAACTTTAATCTGTGCCTAACATCTACTGTTGTAACTTCCTGTAATTATAGTGCAGGTAGTTGCAGTGCAGGCTGTTATAGGATGCCTGCCAACTCTCTCGAGGTATCCGGGCGACTTCTAACTTCCGACCAAACCTCCTGATCGTACGGCCATGGCTGTAAGTATACCGAACAACTGCCACAACTGCAACGCGAAAACATAATAATGATATCAATAAGAAGAATAACAAGAGCGTGTCATGCAGCAAACTCTTATCGTAATTGCAATTACGTGAAATGGAGCTAGCCAAGGTTAGATTTAAGTTCACGGTATTTGTGTGTAATTAGTGTAGACCTAACTGAGTTCGCTGCAGATCGAGACATGCGTTGACGAATGCATGCGAGGCAAAGCTCTTTTTTATTGTAATGGGGTGTACTGAACAGCTCAGATGGTAGCGTCTGTTCGTAACCGAGAAGGCAGGTGGCGCAGAGCAGGAGCAGCTGGTTGCCCGAACGGCTCACACTCGCGCTAAGCACTGGCGATCCGGCTGGCCTTGTTCTTGCGCTCCTCTTCTTCATTACATTATTATTATTATTATTATTATTATTATTATTATTATTATTATTATTATTATTATTATTATTATTATTATTATTATTATTATTATTATTATTATTATTATTATTATTATTATTATTATTATTATTATACGGTACTTAGGAGATGTCGGCTTTCATTGGCGCCGGCTACTCCTTTTCACACAGAGATTTAAAAAAGAGGAATGACCTTAAATGCATTAGGACTAAAAGTCAACTCCAAATCATAACAACACAAGGTCCAGTCACATAAGTACACTAATGTCGCACTAAAACTGAAGGTCAACTAAGAAACAAAGGAACACATGCTCCTGTCACGCAGATGCACTAAAGAAAACAGAAAGTCCGGTCACATAAGTACACTAGAGGTCTAATATGCGTTGCATATTGACAGTTTTTTTTTTTTAAACAAACTTCGCCGCACTACAGAAATGCTATGCGAAAAAGCGATTGTCTCTGCGCACTGTAGTGCGGACACTGGCAATGAACATGCCAAATTGTTTTCGCGTCGCCGCAGTCGTCATATGCTGCGGTTTCGACCATCCCTAAGGCATTGGTAAACGTGACGCCCAACCATAGCCTACACAAAAGGGTCGCGTCTCTTGATGCAGCGTCTGTCCTAGACAGCGAGATTGATAGGTGGTTGTCTTCTACGCACACGAGCTCAACGAGCAGCTTGATCGGCACGGTCATTCTGGATGATACCACAGTGACTTGGCAGCCAGTGAAAAAGTATTTCCTGTCCATTCACAGTCAGCTGTTGTATGTCATCTGTGATTCAGAATACCAACTGTTCATGCAGACCGCGCCGTAAGGCTGACAGTCAGCACCACAGTGCCGTATTCTAGTCGCAGGAAATCGAACATTTCTCTGTTGCTTCGTCATTAATAAAGTGTAGTGCGACTTTAGGCGCAGTGAATTCTGCTTCCGTCAACTTTGTCAAGTGAGACGTTTTCAACTGGATAGTGATAGTTTTTGCTGCAATGACAACAGCTGCGGTAAAACTGTTCGGCAGGACGGAGCCGTCGGTTTATATATGGGTGTAATTCCGGCACTTCTCATAATGAGAAGTGCCGGAATCTCATGGCAGGTGCAAACCAGATGGTATAGCCTCACGATGTGTGTATATCATTCGGTAGAATAAAGCACGTGGTCTCTTCCCAGATAGAGAGGCTAGATCGTGGCAAGCAGTCCGGGCAAGGTGCGTTACGTGCACTCTTCGTGCTTCAACTGTCATGTGGGTCTTGACAAGGTGATGTCTGGCAAATGCAATAGTTACCATCATTGAGGAACTTCGAGGAAGGCCTAGACAAATCCTCAGCGCCTGGGCCTGAACACTTTGTATAGTACGTAGGCTTGTTTTACTTGTGTTAGTCAAAGCTGGCAAGCTGTACCGCAAAAACCGAGAAAAAAAACCCATGTAGTTGCAGCAGAGTGCTTGTAGACATTTCCCCAGGTCTTTCTAGCGAAGAACTTCAAAAGCGGACAGATGCTTGATAACAGCTTTTTCGTGTACAATATACGGGGGCTACATCCATTATGACACCCAAGAATTTGCATGACCGTACAAATGATATCATCTGCCCGTTGATTAATACACTGTAGTGCCTCTTGGGCTTACGCGTAAATGCCACAAGTGCACGTTCAACAGATGAAATCTCCAGACCTTGATTGTGGAGGTAAAGTGCAGTCTCAGTGGCAGCATTTTGGAGCCTTGCGCGCAGCTGTATGCGTATCACTCCGGATGCCTAAACACATACGTCCTCCGCGTACATTAATAACTGTGCTTGGAAGGTGATCAGCGACACCAATCAGCGTGAGTTTAAACAACGTAGGGTTCAGTACGCCGTCCTGGGGAACGCCACAGTCGGTGTAATGTAAAGAAGCGTGGTAGTCCTAAGTGCTCACAAAGAAAGATTGCATAGAGAGACAGCTGTGTATCCTTCGAAACACCTGACCACCGGGCCTACCTCTTCGAGAGCGGCGAGGGTGGCTTCATGTGTAACGTTGTCATACGCCCCTTCGACGTCGAGGAACAAAGAATCGCAAAGAAGTTTACATCCCTTTTGGTGCTGAACATAGATGACCAGGTTGATTACATCGTCAATAGATGAGTGGTCACGTCGGAAGCCTGCCATGATATCTGGGAAAACGTTGTGGTATTCCAAGTACCACTCCAGACGTTCGAGGATCAGCCTCTCTATCACTTTGCCAACACAGCTGACCATTACAATAGGGCGATACGATGAAAGCTGCAACGGAGACTTGCCAGGCTTCAGCAGCGGGACTGCGCGACTAGTCTTCCAGCTTGTAGGAAGTGTGCTATATCGCTAGGATTCATTATATACATCAAGCAGAACATTCCTCGCCCGCTAACCCAGATGACACATAGCCCTGTAAGGAATTCCATCAGGCCCTGGTGATGACGTACATTTGCACAAAGCAAGCGCCTCCTTGAGTACATGGATGGAAAATGAGCATATCAAGAGTGGAAAGGGGCCACCGTCAGGGGGCATAATACTTAAACGCAAAGATCTTCTACAGAAGCCTGTCTGTCTGGTTGTATTAGAGGCGAAAACTGCTCAAGCCAAAAGTAAGAAAGCTCCCGACGTATCAGAATCCGCTCGGTTCCTTCCTCTGTTTGTGACTAAAGTGGCTGAAGAAACAGATAAGAGAAACAGTATGTGCTGTTTAATTTTAAAAGAAAAAAATTGTCATCCACCCGAATGTAGCCCGAAGCTACAAAGGACACACATACGAGTTTCTCAGAAAGAAAGTCTTCCAGTAAATAAAAAAAATTGTCAAAGTCCGGGATCCCGGACCATGGACTGCCTTATTCATATTTTATCAGTTCTGATGCAGCCATGATCCCGGACCAGAACGATTTTTTCCTACACTGCCAGTAAACCCGAATGGCTTTACTTTGTAGCTTCGGGCTACATTCGTGTCGATGACAATTTTCTCTTTCTTCACATTTGTACCACATTGCCGGCTTCTGCAGAAGTGATTTGCCATATTCAGCGTTTCTTAATTGCACAAGCACGCACGCGCCCTCTCCGGTCGCAGTATTAGCACCGAGACGTCTAATAAGAGAAATGGTAGTTAATAGATGTGTTTAACGTTGCGATCACTCAAAAACAAAGAGCGATTTTTTTTTCTTTTGTGGTCGACATGGTCATCATCTAGTGGTCTTTCGAGTAGCAAGAGCCGTTGTGTTTCACAAATAACTGGAAAAAGGTGCTCCTAAGTGCTGACCAATCAGAAATAGGCAGTCGACGTCATCAGACGTACATAGCTGAGACCGCAGAAGACTCTTCATCTCGGGTATGAATGGCGCCCCTTCGGACGATCCAGGCAACTGCGTAACAAGAAGAAAAGGAACGACGGATCCGAAATCATGGACATGTGGTAGTCTACGAATAAACAGACCTGCGCATTGTAGATGCCATGCCTTCTGTATCCATGCACTGTTAACCAAAACTAATAAAGTTTCGCTCACAGAGACAGACGTCAGGGATGTGTTCTGCCTGACTTTTTTTTTCTCTCGTTAACACTTCTCTATATTTCCTATGTTTCTGATATCTTTCTTTCCTATATTCAAACAATTGATCACGTAGATCTCACGACGGCTGTCGACGGTAATACGGATAGCAGTCGAGCAATGTAGCCACAGAATATATCCCTGAACTGACTTTTTTTTTACACGTTTAGTAGGATTATGATACCTTCGTTGCTTCGGCTGCATACCACATACTCCAACACCATGCCACAACGCTGTGACACTCGCTTGCCAAGTCGTCCATGCGCATGCAGGCATGACGATGACTGTACGACGCCGATCTCGATGGAATGGCGAAAAAATATGGCATCGATCGAAGACAAAATCATAATGAGAGCAGCATTGCGGGCAAGTTGGTAATCCATTGCTTAAATGATATTGCGCGACATAAAAAACGACACGGACTTTAAAGAAGACGACACACCAAGCGCAAATGCGCTTGGTGTGTCGTCTTCTTTCACGTCCGTGTCGTTTTTTATGTCGCGCAATATCATTTAAACAAAATCATAAGATGACGGCGGCATAACCACAATGAAATGTCGATTTTTAAATTATGATGATGGTATAAAGACGACAGCGTGATGATGACGACATGAGGACAATGAGAACACGACGACTGTAGGTAGACAATGGCGTGACGACTACGGTATGACGACAATCAGAACAAGCGGGGAATGGTGACGATGGCACGGCCAAGACGACACGACGACGATGATAGGACAACGGATGCACGATAGCGTCTGTGTGACGATGAGGCAATGCCAACGATGGCATAACCACGGTGACATAATCACGATTGAATGACGACAGCATGACTACGATAAAATGACAAGCAGGGAATGACGTCGATGGTTCGATGAACGTGGTATGACGATGACCTCATCACGACAGTGGGATGACGATACCTAAGTGATCATGATAGCGAAAAGACAGCGTGAGGACGATGGCATGACGACAATCGTATGACGACGACCGCATGACGAGAGTCGGATGTGGAGGTTACAATGATGACGATAGAGCGACTGCGACGTCATCCCGTCGACGATGTGACAACAAGTACAAGAGTACTACTCTATGGCGACGATGCAGTGACGATGGCATCACAAGGGCATGAAGACAGTGGGGTGACGACGAATGTATGATGACAATGGCGTGACGATTACTGTACATCATGAAACCCCATGACAACCACGGCGTGACGGTGATGGTATGACAAGAGTCGAATATCTAAGCTGGAATGACGATGATGTCACGACAACGACGGCATTACGACGACGGTCTGACAATGGTGTGATGATATCGACTGAGGGCATGACGAGGGCGGCATATTCACGATGAAATGACGACAGTATGGCTCGTGTAATATTGATTGGGGTAGCATACCTGGTGTAATATTGAAACTTCAATGCAAACTGCGCACGCATCGACGCTACGTGGCGCCCATCTCACATCGCGTGACAAGTGACAGGACACGATGTTAATGATGATGGTCATTGGCATCCCCTTCGACACGTGGTGATGTAAAACAGTCACCTAGCCAGTTCGGTTTAATGAGGTCTGCTTTACATGTTTTTCGTTCTAGCATTTTGGTATGAATTTGTTTAATACTCTTGTTCTTCCTCAAACCTTCTCTATCTACCTTGTACCACTACCTATTAACTTCTACGTGGCGTGCTACCTGGTGCAATAATATACAACACAAATACGAAGTGTGCACGCATCGATGCTACGCTGCGCGCATCTCACATCGCGTGCCTCCTATCGCTAGGACGCGTGTATGTGACACTTTCCTGCTATAAGCGAGCAAGCGCTGGCGTGGCTCATGAGCAAATTGTTCTCTCTAAGCCACATCGCTTTTCGCTCAAGTGGTTACGCACTTAAAGGACATTTACGATCAAGAAGAATGTCAGCCGGATTGGTATCAACTTTTGATTAGGAGTTTAACTTCTCCTTTCAAGTTTTTGTTGTGATGGAAGACGTTGCTTTGTGTGACGTTTTCTTTGTATGTACTACTCGTTGTCCTGTGATCGCTTATGACCACATCGTGCTCATATTATTGTGAATAGTTCCTGTGCATACATCGGTTCATTCATTGTAATGATTACTATGTTTAAAAAAAAACTGGCGTGGCGTGGAGTAGTCACTCCCGCGCAGAGGGCCCGGGTTCAACCCAAATGGCTATTAGAATGAGCCCATAACAGCTTAAGCTGTAAAAACTAACGTTTTCCCTCCATTGCTGTGTATCTACTTTATTCCCATACAGCGATGCGCAGCTGATAGTCGTACGCGCTAACCACAGAGATACTGCGAGACATAAGCACTTGGCTATCTGTGCGGGGATTTTAGGGTTACGCCGTCTCCGAAAGTTCAACTGTCTGTATACGTGCATTTCGGAGGCCACAACAGGCAATTCTGTAGCCAGAAGACGACGGCGCGTGCATCGCGAAAAGAAAAAATAAGTTGTTCTTGAGAAAATGCAGGTGTCTGCTGCGAGAACCTGCTGCAGCCGCAGTAGACGAGTTCAGCACCGTGTGAATTGCTGATTTCTACTGATGTTTTGGAAGGCGCAGATTTGTGTGAAGTCGAGAAGCTAATGCCTCCAACTCCGTAACTCTTTAATGTACTTTGTGCGTCTTTTCAGCTCTTTATGGATCTGTGCGAGGACAAGAAACTCAATGTTCCGATTTTCCGCGATATTTTTGAAGTCACGTTGAGCAAGGAATATATTGCCGCTATTGAGAAATGCAGTGCGTGGGCTTCCATATTCGTCTGTATAACGAGTTCTAAGAAGGAGAGAAATATTTGCTTCCATGCTTCTTTTCCGTTAAGACGAGCAACACAGAGTAAATATAATCTATTCCTGGGCCCATTCGAAAGCATAGGGTGCTTTCGGAAGCAAAGTGGTACCGACTGCGGATCGGGTTGTGAATCCGCTGACTGCAAATCAAAGCAGTCGCTCGCGCGTATTTTCGTTAGATATTGTTCACGTATCGCGAAGTTTCAGAGCGGCTCCATCTCTTATGTTACGGAGAACTAGCAAGAGAGATGAAGCTGCAACTTTTAACCCGCTCATATATCGCACGTTAAGCCGAGAAGTCGGCGTGGCTGTAAAATATGAAAGTATGTATACAAGAATCAAAACGCATTCATAGATGACGTTCAATTTTCCTTTTAGTAATTCCCTGAGTGATGAAAGACAGAAAATTACTATGATTTGAAAGGGAAATCTCGCTTTGCCCAGGATTGGTAGCCCGTGGTGGCTGCTATCGATCCGGTTATCTTTAACTATCAATATAGGTTCCATGATACTAATTGATGGGCAAGGCCCTTATCGGCAAACTTCGCCGTGAAGCTGCTATTTTGGCTGTTAAATCTCGACTCTCCAAGAAGCCTGTTACTCCAAACTCCTATCGTGTAAATAGTTGTGAAACTGCTATAGCTGACCCAATTACCCCCTTCTTCTTATCAGCGTAGCTCGCATGGTAACGTTCAAGCTAAGAAGCGCTATGGTTAGAGTGGTTTAGCCTTTATCATTGTTGATTTAGGAGCCACATAGAACGCCTTTGTTAACCGAATAACCATGATAAAGATTTCTTAAGATGTGTACCCGCCATGCATTTCCAATTAGTTTTGCTACTTGATGTATGTGGTAACTAAACTCAAATAAATACAATCAGAGTAATATAGAGAGTTATCTTAACAAAAACATGACAACTATTACTCGTCGCATGTCCGACGCGCTACAGCAACGAATCAACGGACACGCATTGGAAGATACTAGCAATCAAGAGCCGAAATCGTGAAGCTTCCTCTTCGTAAGAACTACCTTTTATTTCTCCATTGCCTTCTCTAAGAATATGTTCCCAATCGCTAAAGGCTGGAGTCTGTTCGAACGAAGAGCTCTAGGGTGCAAAATATTTTAGAAAGGGGAAATGGCTCCCTTAGTCGGGAACTAGTTCGCTTTCGCCTCATTCTACTCGCGGTATCTATGTGATCACGATGAGCACTTGGCCAATTCGGCCGCGTTATAGAATATTTGAGCCTGAAGCGGTCTTGGTAACGCGGCAGAGGGGCGTCTTCTTTTAACAACCAAAGCATTGTAGCTCGCACATTGCTTCGCTCACGTATACCCTTGCGCAGGAGTGAGCCCTGGATGCAGAGCGTGGTGTAAAGTATAACAAAAGTGTTCGAGGGCACTGCACTCTCGCCATTCGGAGTCATTAATGCGACTTCCACGAAGCCATAACCTGAGCCGACTGGAGGGCTTCGCAAATAAAAGCCAGACGAGCGCCGAAGGCGTACATAGCGCGCGGAAGCCGCCAGACGCTTCCAGTCACCGGCGCCGTGACGATGTCGTCTGGCATCAAGAGTGCCGTCGGCTAATGGCTTTTGCCTCGTGTCCGAGAGGCGATTTTGATGTGGAGTTCTACGCTAACTGCGTGCTGGGCAGCTTTTCTTCGGCGAAGCATTACTTGGCTTCTTGAAAATAAATGGATTTGCCAGGGGCCCCGGGACATTGCCATTTCCTCTCTTTGCCTCGGCTACGGCGCCGGAGACGAAATAGAGAGAGAAAGAAAGAGAGGAAGAGAAAAATGGGAATTTGAAGAGGAACTACCTTCTTGGTGCTCATACCTGAGCAAGCAACAGAGGCGTTGTATGGCAGTGTTGGTGCTTGCATAGCGGACGTAAATGTGCACGGGCTAAAGTCCTTAGGACAAACGAAAGTTAGTCATATTGCTACTCTGCCGGCGCCTCGCCAGTTCTAGTTATACCCTGACTCGGCTTAGCTTTGACTATTGTGTTCAGACGCTCGTTATGACTTACTAAGCAAAGGTAGAACAGACAAAGAACAAAGGCGAGCTCGAATAACAAGTAACGCAAGGCATTGTTCTACATATTAAAGAATGGCCTATCTAAGAACGGCTGCGCCTGAGGCACGAAACGCGGTACGTTAGGGATCTCTCTTGCAGTCTGCCATGTGCAATACGCGGTGGCAAGCGCGCGTCTCATTTGTCATTTATTTTGCGTATTTTCTGATGAGAAAGTCTCATTCACAGATCTTGAAACGTTGCTAATAAGAGTACTTTGATTCATCCACGTCGATTTCGATCTTCAAGCGCTTACCGCGTCTTTTCGACTCATTTGAATATTCCAAGTAAAAACAGATTGCACACTCCTCAAGAACGAGAGATGAAAACATTTCGGGGAAAGAAAAATTTATTCTTTATTACTTGCAGTCAGTACGCTTGGTATTTTTATGCTTCAAGAAATAACTCCCAGTTTTTGTGGCACATTTTACTACTGGTGCGTGGGAAACTTCGAAGTGTCAGACGAAATGGACAGGTCACGCCCGACGGGCCACACCCCAGACCGCCCTGCTGGGCCCGTCGTTTGTCAGGTTTCCCGTTTCATATCTGCACCGAATCTTTGCGACGACGCAAACTGCGAATAGATAGTCGGCAGTATACGACGAGAGGAACGGCGTAACTCGCGGCGCTCCTCCCGACTGTGTACGAGCATCGCGCGCCCCGACGTCGCCCTCCCCAGTCGTTTCCATTTTGTTTTGTTTTGTTTTGTTTTACTTTGCTGCCTACGCGCGAGATTGAAGTTCATCGGCTTTGTTTGTTCTTGGACGCGAGGTGTTTGCAAAACTGCTGGCAGCAGCGAGGGGGCCGCAAAAAAGTCAATACCGCCAGTAACGAGCGTGGTGGCGCGGTCGCTCTGCAGGCATCAGCAGCAGTTTGTCTTCCAGGGGGCAGCAGCGGCGCGCCTCGCACGTCGGACTTCGCAAAAGGGAATTGAACGGGAAAGAAGCGGGAGCAGAGACAAGAGGATAAGGCTGGGGTCTTGCCCGTGATTCCCTATACCACTCAGTGCCGCTGCCACCGACGAAAGTGAGAGAGAGAGAGAGAGGTGCGACGGGCAGTGACGTGTGTCACGTGTGTTGTACGTGCGCGGTAATTAAGCCTCACCGTTGCGCCGCTTCGCTGGAAGTCCGGGGCTTCCTTTTGATGCTAGAATTTCCAGCTGCGTCCGAAAGGGACGAGGGGAGGATAACAAGCGGCCGGTGAGGTAGCTGACCGCTCAGCGAACGCAATGTAACATAATTTCTGCAAGGGCATGTCGGTGCTTGCGTCGGTGCATGCGATGGGCCACACTGGTGCAGCACGATACATTTAGTACCAGGATTAGTGGCATTGAAGTGTACGCTTATATGCTTCGCGTCTTTTTGCCTTCCGTACAAGGGTGGCCGACGAAGCAGCGTATAGTGACTGTCGCGGTGAGCATATCCTTGGCTTTATGCATTTTGGTTAATTTGCGAGGTAAATATACCTGGCAATGAACCTTTCATAGAAGTCCATACGTTCAAAACAGGGTGATTCCTCGGAAGTTCATGGGGCTCAGCGCCATCTGTGTGACGAGGGCCCGCCCCGGCGGAAGAAAAAAAATAATCTGACGCCATTTGCGTTAAAAACAGAAGTGGCGCCATTTTGTTGTCGAAGGTGTGAAATTTGTCTTGGTGACCTGCCATTAGAGTT
Organism: Dermacentor variabilis; assembly: GCF_050947875.1. NCBI lineage: Eukaryota > Metazoa > Arthropoda > Arachnida > Ixodida > Ixodidae > Dermacentor > Dermacentor variabilis. The sequence continues at coordinate 39,771,110 of NC_134571.1, forward strand.
GTTTATTCAAATGCCCGCCATTTGACTTCATGGGCGTTTCGTGCTTTCAGCGCCCAAAACGATGCAGCAGAAGGTGAGCCGTACGGGTGTCGAAAACGCACTCCCAGGACAAAACATAGTTTCTTTGGAGGCCGACGAAAGCTGTGGGTGCAGAGTGCTGGTCCCATCGTCATACGCCAGTCCGTAGGCCAGCGCAGCCGCAGGAAAACAGTTAAAGTAAAGAATTATCTGGCGCTCGTAACAAACTACTTTTCACTGAACAGGTTAAGAGACGATAAAGATAACCGTGCCACCAAATTCAGACAAACATTGACAGGCAAAACAACACAACGCATGAGGGGGGCGTAGAGTGACAGGTGAACTTTAGGAGCGCGCCTTTCTGTGCACTTCGAAAGCTGCATTGCATTGCAAGTGATGGCGGCGTCTTATGGTGGGCGCTGAAAAAACGTATTTATTTATTTATTTTTGTTACCGTCAGGGTACAGAGTACATTTCAGAGGGTAAAGTCAGTTCACTACAATAAGAAAGAATACAAAGCACATTTCTTACAAGTATATAGAACGATAGAGGAAAAACATTAAAAATGCTGTAACAGGCGTGTTCGTCTCATCAACGTGGTCACGGCGTCTGAAAAAGGTCCACTAAGACAAGGCAGCCACAGCCCGAAAAACCGACAGAGCGATACACATACGAACCTTAACTTCTTCCTCCGTGCTGGCAAAGAACTGGCGCCGAAGGGCTCCGGTACAACGCACCCCTGGTGGAAAGTAGCCAACCTGGCGACCTAGCCAGAAGACACCACAGGCGGTCGTAGCACGGTTCAAGCCGTGCAACATGAACTGTTTCACGCCCTCGGACCCGATTGTCGGGAGCTGGCTCGACCGTCTTGATAACATAGCTCACGGGCGACGTTTGCTCTGGAATTCTATGAAGACCGAAGTACTCGGACAAGAGCTTGGTGCAAAGGCTGAGAGTGGGGGATGGAACCGATAGCCAAACCAGCGTTCTGGGGGAATAGTGGGCAGTAGATGCAGAGGCGTCATGGCTAGATTTTTTACGACACTGGTCTTGCGTGGTAAGCGATCGCGCCAGTTGACGGCATTCTAATGCATAAGCAGCCGCTTCAGAAATAGGTTTCGCTTCAGAAACGTCAGGTCGGTATGGCAGAATTGTGTCTATGGGGTATGACAGTTCACGCCCATAGAGAAGGAAAAAAGGTGAGAAACTAGTGGTAGCTTGAGCCGCAGAATTATAAACGTAGGTCATGAATGGAAGTACCCGGCCCCAATTCGTGTGATCGTCGAACACGTGGATCGCCAGCATGTCGGCATGCACATGATTGAAACGTTCCGTCATGCTGTTAGTTTGAGGATGGTAGGCTGAGCTGATGCGTTGTACAATCTGACATTCCTTTACGAGGGCTTCAACGACGTTTGAGAGAAACATGCGGCCACGGTCACTTAGTAATCACGTGGTGGACCATGTCGCAGAATGACGTGAGGAAGAAGGAAGTAAGCAACGTCTTTCGCGGTGGCGATTGGCAGCGCGGATGTTTCAGCGTACCGTGTGAGGTCGTCAACGGAGAGAATGATCCACCGGTTGCTGTAAAGAGTGTTAGGGAGGAGGCCGAAAATATCGACTCCTACGCGGTCGAACGGTCGGGCAGGGCAAGGCAATGGCTGCAGAGGAGCGGCGGTGCTGTGAGGAGGTGTCTTGCGGCACTGACACGTAGGGCATGACCGAAGATACTGGCGAACGTAGCGATACATGCCGCGCCAGTAGTACCGCAGGCGAACACGGGAGTACGCTTTGAATGTGCCAGCGTGGTCACATTGAGGGTCATCGTGGAAAACGCTGCTAATGTCGGAGCGCAGATGACGAGGAATAACAAGGAGCCACCTGCGGCCGTCGGTTAAGTTATTGCGACGGTACAACAAGCCTTCGCGAACGGCAAAGTGTGAAGCTTGACGACAAAGGGTGCGTGAGGGTCAGTAAGGCAAAGATCGAGATATATGGTCAAGCAACGAAGCAATCATGGGATCTTTGCGCTGTTCCGCCGGCCTCTCGGTGATGGTAAGGGATTACAAATCGCAGGTGGAAGTTGTTGAGCAGACAGCTTCAGAAGGCGGTGGCGAACGGGAGAGAGCGTCAGCGTGCGAGTGTTTTTGTCCCGAGCGATAAATGACACAAATGTCATATTCTTGAAGGCGTAAAGTCTTGCTATAGAGGCGTCCAATGGGATCTTTCAACGACCATAACCAACACAGGGCATGACGGTCAGTGATAACGTCAAACTGACGACCGTAATGTAAGTACGAAATTTACCGATTGCCCAAACGATGGCCAAGTATTCCTGTTCCGTTACGGAGTAATTTGATTCTGCCTTTGTTAGTGTACGGCTAACATATGCCACAAAATACTCGGATTTAGTGCCGTATACTTGCCCAACGCAAGCCATGCTTGCGTTGGGCGAGTACGGCGCTAAGTCCGATACCACTAGTGTCCGTATATATTTCAGTAGGCGCGGTAGAGTCAAAGTGACGCAGTATTGGAGGGGCTGTGATGAGTCGGCGAAGCGTTGTAAATGACTCATCACACTCGGAATCTCAAGTCGAGAGGTCATTGCTGCCGGCAAGAAGCTGCGTCAAGGGTGCGATAATGAAGGCGAAATTGCGGATAAAACGCCGGAAATACGAGCACAAGCCGATGAAGCTACGAAGGTCTCACCATTTTGTTGAGCTCAGCCACGCAGGCGGTGTTACGCACGGAGCTTGCGCCCGGCTCGCCGACGGAAGAACGAAGTGAGGGTATCCTTGAGAACCGACCAGGTCGTAAAATCGGCTTCGTGATTGTTAAACCATAAGCTGGCCACTTCAGTCAGGTAAAAGATGACGTGATTCAGCTTGGCAGCGTCATCCCACTTGTTATGAGTGCTACAGCGTTCATACTCGGCCAGCCAGTATTCGACATCGCGATCGTCAGTACCGCTGAATGTCGGAGGATCACGCTGACGAACCACAGCAGAACACATGGCAGGTGCGGGGGTGGGTACGGCTTGAGAGGTAGTGGAGTCCTCAGTTATTGCATTGGGAGATGATAAAGTAGGGCTGCGGAGCTCCAGGACGAGGAAAAGGACTACCCAGCACCTCCACCAAACGTAACAGGGGTGTTTGTCTCAGCAATGTGGGCACATCGTCTGAAAAGGGCCACTAAGGGCCACGTAGCATGTGTGTGCGCGCGCACATGCTGCAAACTGCAGCAAATCTCATTAAAGAATACGTCAGCCAACGGGGACTACAATGCCCCCCCCTCTCCGAGAAATCTGAGCTCCTACGAGTCTGGCGAGGCCGGGGTAACCATACATTCCCCACAGACCCAACAAGAAAACTGGAGGTACGCCTCAACGGAAGCCTCATACCAGAGAAGCCATTGCTCAGGCCGCTGGACATGTTACTGCAGTCCAACCAGCGGGCCACACACACCCTTACACTCCTCAAAAGCAGTGTCAAGGCGATATCACGCATGATATCCCGCGTAACATCCAAGAACAGGGGCATAAAGGAAAGGGACACCCTCCGATTGGTCAGAAGCCTGGTGCTGAGCAGAATCACATACAGCCTGCCCTACTACCATCTCACAAAGTCTGAGACGAAGCAGACCGACACACTTTTGAGGATGGCTTTCAAGACTGCTCTCCGCCTGGCGACGAGTACATCGACTGAAAAATTGTTGGCGTTAGGGTTGCACAACACCCTCAGCGAACTGACAGAAGCCCTTTACGTCTCGCAACAACAGAGACTTGCGTGGACTCGCACGGGCCGGCAGGTCCTACAAATCTTGGAGTTCCCAGCTACAACAATACGAACCCAAGAAACCTGCTCGATATCTCATCACGTCCAGGACAGGTATCACGTTGTCCCGATACCACGCAACATGGACCCTAACCTACACTCCGGCAGGAGGAGAGCAAGGGCCCAGTACATGGACAAAGCACTCAGGTTCAATACCACTGCCCATTTTACGGACGCCGCCATGTATGGGACGAACAACAAGGGCGCAGTGGCAGTGGTATGCGACCACCGAGGCCACGTTACCTCTGCTGCATCGACCCCCCCCCCCTGCACGATTACGGAAGCCGAAGAGCTGGCCATCGCGTTAGCCATCCGCGAAGGCCAGCACGCAAACCAACCACTTATGATCCTCACGGATTCCCAGCAGGCCTGCCGCAACTTCCTACAGGGAAGAATTCGAAGACCTGCTGCACAAATCGTAGCCCAAATACTCAAGGAGGACCCTGAGGGCTTCGCCACCCAAACCATCATCTGGATACCGGGCCACACTGGCTTCACAGGCAACTTGCAGGCCGACAGAGCAGCTCGAGTATTCGTACATAACCGAGCACTCATCACGCCGGCTGCAGAAGACCCAGACCCTGTCGACCTCGAGTATTCAGCCATCGTGAACTACCACAGAGGGCGTCGCTTGCGATAGCCACCATCTCACCGAAATCTAAAGGCAGAGGATGCTGCTGCCTGGCGTAGGCTCCAGACAGGCACTTAAACGAACCGACACATATTATGTGGCATACACCCCACAGCCTACAGGGCCGAATGCCGTGGTGCGAGGCCACGCCAACCCTATACTGCATTACGTGGGAGTGCACGCTACACAACATAGAACACCACGATACGAAAACCACGAAGGAGCAACCGGAGGCACTGCTGTCAAGCTCAGCCCTCGGCGACCAGCTCAAGCTAATACAGAGAGCCGAGAATTGATGGCAAGACCCAGCGGAGCCCTGGAATAGGGGCCCCGACCATTAACGATTATTCTGATTATATATTTAATAAAGTTTATCTACCCTACAACAACAAGAGTAAGAATAATAATAGCAACAACAACGAATAATAATAATAATAATATTATTATTAATAATAATAATAATAATAATAATAATAATAATAATAATAATAATAATAATAATAATAATAATAATAATAATGGCAATGATGATAATGCCAGTGCTTTTCTAAACTTTATAGCTCTTTATCATTAAAAAATCTAACGCTATCATTTTTATTGTAATGTGCCGCACCTTTCAACGGCAAATCAAAAGGCACATAGCAGATTACAGTAAAATAGTCAACATCGCTACTGCAACATTTTTACCGCCTTCTTGCAAGCATAAGTGCAATTTGTGAGAGAAGCAATGTACTAAAACTTCCTTTTCTCAATTTCTACTAAGTGCCGGTGAAAGATGCTTTAGATCGCCATTTTCTACTTACTTGAACCCTTTTCTATCCATATAACGCCATCGAGTAGTTAGCAGAGGAACTGCACTTTCGAAATCAGTTGAAGTGTTTGAACTCCGGTGATGTCGTGATTTTTTGACGGACCTTTTTGCGAACTAATGTGCGTGTGTAGTAGCGAAAAGAGGCGTGGCTGTCATTTTCTGCCGCGCTCGAGAAGAAAGCATGCCACTCACAATTACGCCGCACTAGCATCAAAATTTTGTAATCAAATGGCTCCCAGCACGTCACGAATTAAATTATATCGCCGGCTTTGCCGTCCAACAGCGCTGATCGGTGATAATTAACAGAAAATGACGTAACCTGTTTACTAGTGAGCTTTGGTTTAGAGTCCGAGTCGTTTTATTCCACAAAAGTGTATTTTTGAAACTCCGCCGCATGTCCCACATGTAGACCTGGCTTTTGCAACCAGTTTCCAAGAGTTTCGGTAACGCTTCTCTCGTAAAATCCCGACAGGGGGCGCTGCCGGTGTCACTGCGCAATTACCGAAAGTCATTGTGTCATCCCGCGCGGCTGCACGAAATGCTCGGAACTCTGCTGCACCCGCACTTTAACTTAATGAGAAGGGCTCGAGTTACGATTCCGAAGATTACAGTAAAGCACATTCAAGCTCTGACGGCGATGATGTTTTGAGTCAGCAGGGGACATCCGCAGCTGTTCCCCGGCGAGTTTCCTTTATGGCCTTGAGGGGTCTGCTTTCTTGTGCACGCTTATCTGCCGATCTTTTTTTCATAACCTGAGAGCTCTACTGAATATCTTCAGGGTGCATACTTCATTTGGTCATGATGTGCTACTCCCGGTAGCAGAGAAACCCATTCACGCCAAAAGAATGCCGCCCGTAGCACATCTCGGCCCAGCACTAAGGATCAGCGCAAGGCAGTTTACAACGGCGTGAGATTTCTTTCTACTGTTCTTCTTTGCAGAAGTGATAAAGACAATATGCCAAAGTGCAAACAGATATGCTTGGATACATAATCTTGTAGTTGCCCAGCTACGCTGAAAGCGAGCGGTCCTGGAAGATGTGCATGACTCTAGACGAACTGGGGAAATACGTTTCCTTGACTTCTCGTCGGACCACCCTCAAAAGATGCTGAAAAGGCGTAACTGCAAAATGTGTTACGAGAGCCGCAAAGTTGAACAAAAAACGAGAGGTTCTGTAGGAAAATTTGTGGAGTGCGCCTATGCTTCGCACAATCCAGGAGCTGCTTCACCGTATGGCATGAGCAATGAACTGGTCTTAGTTTCTTTTTTGTACCGGAAGAACGGTGATTTACTTATCATTTATTTTTTTCAGACATTATTTCTGGGTTATTTATCTTTGAAATGTGTATGCTGAATTTGCTTCGATATTAATGTTATTGTAGGCAGCATCTTTTTTATTGTTGTTTTTATCAACTGGCAGCAAAAAACGGCGCTTTCTGGAATTCTTACGCTTAATCTAATATTTTGTTTCTTTTTGTTGCTTGGCAACGTATGTTTTCAGAAGATCATTTCATTATGCACAATATGTTATGCTGCAATATGTGCTGGAGTATTATTTGTAGTGGTGAATAATTTTTTCCCGAGACTTATAAAAAACGACCATTTTCTCGCTGTAACGAAAGAGTTAACCGATGACGTTATTATACAATCTTTAGAATTTTCAGTCTCTTCCGTGTCCCTTTGAAGAATCTAAGAATACAGAAAGGCTACATCCTGCTTTGGTTCATTTTCGAATGCAATACCGTTATTTTCAACAGCCAGGAGGTAACCAGCATGGATTAATAGTCACCATGATGTGCGACAGCAACACATCCTTTTTTACATCTTCTGACCTGTCCAAACACCTGTTCCAAACAAATGTTGTCTCTTTGCAGTTGCAAGCACTTCAGCAAACAGGCTAGTGGGATGTTATGTTTACGTTTCAGTGTCTCCTAAATACACGAGAAAATATCTTTACCTCGCCACTAAAGAAGTTCTTAAACAAAGAAGCGAAGACCTTTTGTACGAACATAACTTTGAATGATTACGTTGGAGGCGGCTTCAAAGGTAAGGTGTAGGACGCACGAGAACAATGTTGCTCTGATGTATCTCGGGCACATTAATGCAATCTCAGGAGGAGGCAATTTTCCCTGAGTGCGAAGTGGCTGTCTCTAGCCGAGGCAAAAAGAAAAGTGTGCAGTGGAGGCGGTTCCTTTCTTCTTGCTTTGCTTTCCAGCTTTTCTTCTTCTGCTTCTTCTTTGAGCGGTAACTCCAGAGCATTAAAAAAATGCTAGGTCCTCAAGTGAACAGAGTCAGGAATGGAGACGCAGGTTTACTTGGAAAAGTTGAAAGCGGAAACTACGAATAAAGGGAGTGGGGGGAGGGGGTAGAAAAAGATGAGAGGCAGGCATTTAGTTTGCCTTCGGCGCTTCTGGCTCGGGTAAAAATGGAAACGAAAGTGTGTCTGGAGCCAAAGTGAGCTGTAAAAGAGAAAGAAGAAAGAAATGAAAGCGATAACAAGAGGCTCCTCCGCACGATGCAAGAAAGGCGGACGCCTAAGTCGGCAGAGGAGCTGGTTGCAGAAATAGCAGGTGCTTGTGCGCGCGTGGGACCACCTATGGTGCGCGCGGCTGGGGTGCCCGCCGAGATTTATTATGCATGTTACCCCAGGAGCCTGTTTCCATTAAGAAATCCCGCGAGGCAGAATGAATCTTGATTCGGTGCCGGCGCCGCTAACTCGCTCGCCACGCGCGGACTTTCGACGCTTAGCACCCCCCCTGCCCCCCCCCCTTACTCCCGGGCCCTTTTTTGCCTCGCGCTGTTTCATGATCTGGGGCGATGTGCGACGGCTTTGTTGCATCTCGTCGGCTACAGAGGTGTGTCTGTGTGCCGAGCTACGTTAGCTCCTCATGCGAGCCTGTACTTCGCAGCGATCGCTCATTTGCCCAGTCCGTGCCGCCCTTTCGACTTCCCCCCTTGTACTTCTCCTGGCTGCGCTCGCACCTTCCTAAAAGCAACAGCACGCGAGACCTGCGCGCTGATGCGCGTGCAGTGCCTAATAATGAGTGCGCCAGGTAAGACACTGTTACCCGTCGCTGTTCTTGGCGTGTCTAGGTTATAGGCTGACTTTCTCTCACTATGCGCTGATGCTGTTGCGACGCGGCAATCAGGGTGCCTCGTTCCGAGTTGCAGCTTGGTCATGCCGGTATTTGCGCAAGTCTTGCATAGTGTGCGAATAAGCCAGATGTCACTCATTATTCAATCTGTTTATATTTAACAACGTGAATGTCACGTGAGCACCAACAGATGAGGCCGGCTACTTCATTTTACATGGATGACACGTTAATGCGTCACGCAGGATCACAAAAGCAAAAAAGAGAAAGAAACGTTACGCAATGACATTACGAAATGATTCACAATAAGTGTCACAGACGCTACAGATACAGTTCGGATACACGAACTTTCAGAAGAGAGAAAAGTGCATCATAAAGTGACACAATATAAATGTTTCAAACAATGGAAGTAATACAGATGCACAAAATGACACATGAGAGAAAAGTGAACAGGGTACACATATTTCACATACGTACCCTGCTGTTTTCACCCAGCAGAACTAACATGCATTTCTTCACCTATTAGTTCCCCGCAATGTCTGTGACCTCCAAAAACTCTTTAAGAGGTGGGTATTTGTTCGTCACGCTCCTAGGAGCTTCTTTAGATTCATTGGCCTTTGACCAAACCTCATGAGTTTTGAGACCAGCCGGTTTCTTGCATCAGTGTTTGTGGTATACCAAAAGTAGAAGTTGTACATCTTTAACTGCGCTGCCTCATTCGCAGAGCAAGAGAGAGAGAGAGAGGGAGAGAGAGAGAGAGAGAGTTTTCAGTAGGACCAATCCAATGTAGGAACTTTAACGTGATAGCATTAAGGGCCCTGTGTCGCAGAAAATCTGTCATCGGTGTCGGTGTCAGCGTCGGCGCCGACGGCGATGTCCATACGAGAAAATCATCCAGAACCACGCATCGCGTGCCACGCAGGCCCTGCGCGTGGATAATAGGCATTACTGAAATAACTAAATGTAAATGCGTCAGAAAATTCGTAAAGTACGACTTACACACAACCTACAGACATGATAGCGTCGGATCGTAGCTTTAACATACGAGAAAACATAATTCTGTTGCATGGAAACTCAAACACAAACCCCTTTTCCAGCTGCCGTTTCATGTCTGCCTTAGTAACTAAAAAGAGGAAGAAAGAAATAACCAGAAAGCTAGCCTTTGTGCATAGCGTTCGCGGCCAGCGTTTTCGGGAAAACGTTACAGTTACATAGCTGCAGTTGCCGGTAAGCGTGAGAAGCAGTCAGGGACCTGTTAATGCTATCGCGTTCCAACTCTCAATGCCGAACCTTAAGCGTCCTCCAAATTTTTACTGTACGTGGTATCCGCTCTCAGACGGTGAACAAGGGCTTCGAGATGGATTTGTGTTTTACGTAGCAGCTGGGACGGAAAACTGTGTAAGCTTGTTGACAAAGACCCTGTGGTGTATCTTGTGACTCAACGGTGTCACGGTGGCACACCTACTTTGAGATAGAAAATCATTGTCAGGGCTAATACGAGTAATACAGGTACGAACGCATGGAAAGAGCACATTATACAGAAAATTTGTTAGCGCTATTAATATACAAATTTTACCAGGCTAGCGCAGCACAAGGCAGAGATGGTTAAACTGACGCTGGAGGAAGAAGACACCGTAGCTGCGTTGTTCTGCGCTGATGTGGTCTAGTGAAATTTCAATACTTTCACACATGCACAGTTAAAATGCATACTAACTTGCATTAGATCAGGAACACTGTCTCATTGGATGTTGATATAACACTAGGCGAACAAAGCTTCACTTTGGAAATTCGTACTAGTCCTGCGATAGTCTACTGATTCAGTCTAGTTGTCTAGTCCTAATTTAGTCCAGTTGCACTATTCCAGTCGGCTAATCAAGATTCCAGCAAAGTGCAGGGTGAGGGTGAACTAATGGGCCACAATGCTACTTAATTTTCACGGTATTTTGAAGGCAGCAGATGGATCTTATGCGAAAATTTACAGTATCCTGAGCAGCCACCTAACTGCGATTGGTCGTAATGACGATCAGGAAACAAAAGCTTCATGTAAACTAGCGATGAGGTTAGAAGAGCTTTGCAAAATATGGCTAGGGAAAAAAGTGGAAGGAGAAGATGAAACAAGAGTAAATTTGATCAAAGATTGAGGAGATGTAATACTCGGCAAGCATGCGACGCTTTCTTCGCAATTCCTAAAAAACCTCAGGTGTACCAGAGCCTTGGAAAAATGTCAATATCATGATAATCCCTAAGAAGGATTGCGCTAAAGAACTGAATAATTATGGACCCCCGTTAACTTCCGGTATTGTACAAACTATTTTCCAATGTAATTTTCTATTTGGCCAGGGCAACACTTGACTTCCGATAACCCAGGGAACAGTCTGGCTTTAGGAAAGGGTATTTACGATGAGGCACATCCTTGTTATCAATCACGCAATTGAGAAACCTGCGGAGAATAACTGACTACTATAATAACCCCTTTTTGCAGAGCAGTTTTCTTCACAAAAACTAGATGGCGCCGTCGGCGGGGCGCCGCACGTTGCCTCAGCGAATGCGGACGTATATTAAACCATTACCGCTTCTGCCCTGCAACTGTGCGATCCACTATCGGAAATGTAACTTGATGTTCGTTAACGCACTGTGCTCCATTCATGCTGCAAAATGTAAAACAACGGTAGAAGGAAAAAATGTTCAGTAGTTAGCTGCAAAAATACTGTCATATTAAAGAATGGAATTATCTGTTTGACCAAGTCCACAGACACCTACTATATTAAGACTGCCTGTGTTGCCCACCCTTCACGATTTACGGGTTTCCTTGAAGATAAAAAAAAATCACTCTTCCGCCAGCGTTGTATCACTTAGCTACAAAGAAATAACTTCAACGCATGAACATCGGCAGGAATGTGTTCCGCTCGTTACTCAACGACAAAGGTAACAGCGCCGCTTCGTAGCATAGTACGTTTCTCACTCGTTATCTACGCACATTCAGCCCTACTCGCACGCACGCCTACTCTATCGCCAACATAAGAAAAATAAATTAGTGGGCCCACGCTTGAATCAACGCGCAGAGCTATGAGTGACGGCGACTACACCGATAACACACGAATGCTCGAAGCTGAACGTTTCATGAAGGTCCACAGGTAAGAGGGTAACAAGCGATATTCCATCCTTTCTGCAAGCTATGTTAGATGTTAGGTAGGTGTTCTGTACGACAAAGTACAGAACATCTACTTTACGAGTCCGTGTGCGCAGCTAGAACAGATCTCCCGTAACTGAGCACATCTGCAAGCGATTAGGCAGAAGAATAAAGAAGCAAATAGTGACCGCACCCAGGAACGTTAGTGAGTTGGAAACATGATAACCCGCTGCTTCAAAGTGTTAGTCAAATAATAAACAGAGAGCAAAATGCACTGATCTTGATTTCATTGGTACGCGGAAAATTTGGACAGCCTAGAAAACATGTCTAGCTCAGCGATTAGTGCAAGCACCGTATATGCTGTTTGGACAAGGCCTAATGAGCTGTGAAAGCGCTTAGATGTTTTTTTTTTTTGAAGCTATGGGCAAACATTCGTGTCAACCACACAGTCACAGACTACGATATCATCCTAAACAGAGATTTTCTGATGCGCACTGGGGTTTCATGTACATCTATTGTAAACACGCAGTCAACGGAGGCAGCTGAGGCAAGCAATGGAGGCGTTCAAACATGGCGGCGCCCACTGGATTGCTGTGAAAATGGTCTGTAGCGCTCATAGATTACGAAAAAGCGTTTGATTCAGAAGCGGTACTAGTGCATATAGAGACAATGCGTGTAAGCATCGAGTCAAGGAGCACAAAAACGTACGTGAATATCTTAGCGAAAATTGATAAAGATTCCGCATCTATCCTAATTCTTCAAAAAAAACTGATCAATAAAGGGGTCAGGAGGGGCGACTATATCTCCAATGCTGTTCATTGCTTGCTTAGAAGTACAAAAATTGTTACAGTGGGAAAGATTAGGAGTGAGGATCAACGGAGAATATCTCAGCAACTTACAGCTTGCAGATGATATTGCCCAGTTCAGCAGCGATGGAAATGACTTGCAAGAAATGATCAAGGACCTTAACCGACAGAGTGTTAGAGTAGGACTGAGGAATAATATCCTGAGGACAATAAACTGGAAAGGGAACAAACATTTGGTATTGGCAGTCTGCCCCTAAAATGTGCGCGAGATTACATTTTTTTAGACCAACTAGACATAGCAGACCCTCATCATGAGAATGAAATTTACAGAACAAAAATTGGTTGAAGCGCATACAGCTGGCGTTACAGTCATGACCGGCATCTTACTAGGGGTATTGAACAGAAGAACCTAAACAATCATTTCATTATATCGGTACTAACATATGGGGTAGAAACAAGGAAGTTAGCAGAGAGTCTTTAAAAGAATTTAAGAACCGCACTACGAGCAATGAAACGAAGAATGGTAGACGTAATGATGAGATGCAAGAAGAGAGTGGTGTGAATCAGAACGCTAAACATTGATATCCTACATTCTAGTCGGCATTAACAGCAAGAAATATAGTTGAGCAGAACATGTAATGCGTAAGACAGATAGCCGGTGGACTATTAGAGTTACAGAATGAGTGCCAGTGGAAGGGAAACGCAGGCGAGGACGACTGATAATTCCCTGGTGCGATAAAATTAGGAAATTTGCACGTGTAAGATGGATTGCGCTGGCGCAAGACAGGGGTAATAGAGATGTCGGGGAGAGGCCTAGGTCCCGCAGTGAACATGAAGAAAGGCTGGTTAAAATGATGATGATGATAATGATGATGATTGCTACTTAAGCCTTGCTCTTCAAGATGCTCCTAGGGGGCGCTGTACGTGTATTCCATGCGTGCGCGTAATGCCTGCAGGTTTTCTTCACTTTTGCAGCTTTTTATGTTAGAAATGCACATGTACTCTCTTTCTAGCCTCTCTCCAACACTCTACAAGCACTCTCCAAGCATCGAAAACTTGGAAACGTTAGATGCCTCACATAACTGAATGCGTATTTCTATTATTCGACACACAATATATGGTTCAAAAACTCTGTAAGCATACTGTGGCGAGGAAAGCATATGTCGCCTTGAAGAAGACAAGTCCACTTGTCGAAACGTTGGCTCCTGCAAAATACTGTGGCGAGGAAAGCATATGTCGCCTTGAAGACAAGTCCACTTGTCGAAACGTTGGCTCCTGCAAAATACTGTGGCGAGGAAAGCATATGTCGCCTTGAAGAGAAGTCCACTTGTCGAAACGTTGGCTCCTGCTATACTGTGGCGAGGAAAGCATATGTCGCCTTGAAGAAGACAAGTCCACTTGTCTAAACGTTGGCTCCTGCATTCGCCTTGTTCACGTTCTGCTCATAGTCTATAAACATTATTGTAGCTCATGTCCAGCACAAATTGCTTGCGGGGCTGTATTATGCTCACAACCCTAAGTTTAACTGACTTCTGAATACCGATGGAAATGTGCGGCCTGTGCGTTCAGCTATAGGAGCCACGGGCCCAAGACTTACCGAAGTTGCACTTGCGCACTAAGCCATTTACTAGCCAGTACGCCGCGAAGAGCCACGAAAAAAAACACATCTGCAAGACGTCGTCGTAATATGCATTGCTTTTTTTTTTTCAACCAACGTTGAGCGTCAGAGCGCCGCGTTTCATCCGTCCGTGTTTATTCAAGGAGGGCGACAGAAGAAAACGGGCAGCGCGCGGAGTCTCTCAGAACCAAGGAAAGACGGCGGTGGTGTCGTTCGTCCACAGTGAACCGGGGGCAGGCGAGGGGGGAGCGCTAATTGGAAACTTTGTATGCCGCGCTTCCTTAGTTGTAAAGAGAGCGCGGCACACTCTTGCTCATTTGAATATGCTAACGAGCTCAAAGCTCCCGACTGTGCTGCTCTTCCTTCTCCTCCCGTCCCGTCCTCGTCCATTCTAGAGCGGGCCCCAGCTGCGCGACGAGGAAGGTGCGCGCTGGAGGTCTCGTCTCCTCTGCACCGGCAAATTACGCGCGCGTTTTGCTGCACGCGCGATCTCCGTCCCGTTCTCGTAGGAACCCAGCCAACCGTGGCGGCGGGTTCATATGCGGGAACTTTGAACTCTGCCCAGATCGTCCACCCGGGCTTGAAATAGAAGCTCTTACTTTTTTTTCTTTTCTATGCTGCCGTTGACTCTCTTCGCTTGCGGGCAAAAGCGCGGCTGTCAGAGGATGTTTTTCTTTCTTTCGTGGCTCCTAGCCACCGCGGCGCGGTGGAAGCGTTTCTGCCAAGCACTTAGTCAAAGAATATCACGAGAGTGCAATGAAATATAAAAATTGAATCGGTTCCTTTAGATGATTTTTATAATATAACTTATAATGTAGTATCATTTTATAATAATTATATAATTTATATCTAATTTTATAATTCACTGAGGTACTTGTCGATGACTCTGTATTTGCCTGAAACATTGTGTTTGTTGGAGCGATTGAAATAGAAGCGTTAGCGAAGTCTATCCAACGTCCGTGCAGTGGAGTGGTTTCGAAACGTACTAGCGCGCTCAGTATCTGCTGCAACACGGCATACACCCGTCAGTGCTTTCGATAATAAAAAGGACAAGTGCCTTTTCTTTTCATTTTTTTTTGCATACAGGGTGCTACCCATAATCTGAGCAATTTATTGTGTAGGTGGTGCCATACTGCCATACCGGCACTGTAAGGCACTGTAAGACAGCATGGCAGCGCCTACACACAAAAAAGGGGAAACAAAGAAAACGGGCGTTTGTGTTGCAACTCATATTCAGCGCGTACATCTGGCTAGCTGCTCACCTGCAGTCACGGGAACCGCAGTGACTGACCGCCCATGTATTCCGAGCATTGATCTGTTGGTAAATTGTTAATGTCAATGCGCAGTCATGTGCTTGAAGCATGCGCTCTCAATACGACAGATGGTACGAGGAGCATACATAAAATTCGCATAGCGAGGCACCCTTTTACACCGCAACCAAATTTCCCGCTAGTAATTGTAGTTGGTTCATATTTCGTCTGTGTCTGAAGACACTAAAGCCATTCTCACGGTCATCATTATCATCTTGTTCTTCGTCGCCCTAATGGTCATCACCTCAATTAATAATGGCAGCACTGTATATATGTGTGGATTCACCACGAGGTAAATACCTCTCTCCCGTATCTGTGATTACCTCCCTAAGGCTAATGCCGCTAAATTCCTGAGTTTCGTGCCTCTACCACCCACGGTAGCTTATTGGCTGTGTTGTGGTGCTGCTCAGCTTGAGATTGTGGGTTCGGTCCTGGCCGCGGCGGCCACATTTCGATGGTGGCGAAATGCAAAAAGGCGCTCATGTACTATAGTGCCTGGCAATCTTTCGGAACAAAGCAGTGAACGTGCAGCAGTGGAATGCCCTTCCCGCTTCGTCGTTTGCTCAAGGCGACTAAATAAGCGTCAGCTGATACTAACGGACAAGCAGTTATGTTCCGTATCATTAGCTTTTCAAACGTCCAGAGTTTACAGGCGAGACGAATAACAGCACGGACTAGGACTGTACTTGACGCCGATGGTCACGCGTAAACAATGACAGCTCCCTTCAAGACGACAACGCCGCCCTCCGACTACCGCGAAGGCCATTCTCCCCATCCTGACAGATTGACCGTCCCGAAGAGGCCACTAATGGATGAAAGGGACCATTGTCGAGGACTCCCATGGGAACGGCGTCGACATCAGGTTCAGTTTCTCACGTGGTTGCCTCGTTTTATGCGACATTGGAGACCAGGGAGTCCGGCAAGAAGATGGTACGCTTGGGGGCGGGATGCAGTGAACTGTCTGGCGTTTGTGATTCACCAGTGAATTCCCTCAACGAGTGCAAGAGGGAAATAAACGGAATAAGAAAACGGATTCGGACTGCTGTGGATGGAGGCTCTGACATGCAAAGACTTAAGCATGTAGCGTGCTACGAGAGATGGAGCCCTCTTTTTTTTTTTTTGAATCTTGGTTATGTACACTTGCATATAAACCTTTTCAAAACCCTTGGCTCGGTGAACGGTCTCGAGTCCAGTCGGTGTAAAGTAGCCCGCAGAGAGAGGCGTTGGACATCGTAGCGAGGGCAGGTGCACAATAGGTGCTTGATGGTTTCCTTGCACCCACAAAAGTCGCACATCGGGCTCTCGGCCGTTCCCAAACGATAGGAGTACGCGTTCGCGAACGCCACTCCCAGCCACAAGTGGCACAGCAAGGTTGTTTCGCCGCGGGAAAGGCTAGATGACAGTTGAAGACGTAGCGTGAGGTCCAGTATCATCATCATCATCATCAGCCTGTTACATGTCCTCATTACATGTCCTGCCCATGCCCCATTTCTTTTTCTTGATTTCAACTAAGATGTCATTAACTCGCGTTTGTTCCATCACCCAATCTGCTCTTTTCTTATCCCTTAACGTTACACCTATCATTCTTCTTTCCATAGCTCGTTGCGTTGTCCTCAATTTGAGTAGAACCCTTTTCGTAAGCCTCCACGTTTCTGCCCCGTAGGTGAGTACTGGTAAGACACAGCTATTATATACTTTTCTCTTGAGGGAGAATGGCAACCTGCTGTTCATGATCTGAGAATGCCTGCCAAACGCACCCCAGCCCGTTCTTATTCTTCTGATTATTTCCGTCTCATGATCCGGATCCGCCGTCACTACCTGCCCTAAGTAGATGTATTCCCTTACGACTTCCAGGGCCTCACTGCCTATTGTAAATTGCTGTTCTCTTCCGAGACTGTTAAACATTACTTTAGTTTTCTGCAGATTAATTTTTAGACCCACTCTTCTGCTTTCCCTCTCCAGGTCAGTGAGCATGCATTGCAATTGGTCCCCTGAGTTACTAAGCAAGGCAATATCATCAGCGAATCGCAAGTTACTAAGGTATTCTTCATTAACTTTTATCCCCAATTCTTCCCAATCCAGGTCTCTGAATACCTCCTGTAAACACGCTGTGAATAGCATTGGAGAGATCGTATCTCCCTGCCTGACGCCTTTCTTTAATGGGATTTTGTTGCTTGCTTTATGGAGGACTACGGTGGCTGTAGAGCCGCTATAGATATCTTTAAGTATTTTTACATACGGCTCGTCTACACACTGATTCCGCAATGCCTCCATGACTGCTGAGGTTTCGACAGACTCAAACGCTTTCTCGTAATCAATGAAAGCTATATATAAGGGTTGGTTATATTCCGCACGTTTCTCTATCACCTGATTGATAGTGTGAATATGATCTATTGTTGAGTAGCCTTTACGGAATCCTGCCTGGTCCTTTGCTTGACAGAAGTCTAAGGTGTTCCTGATTCTATTTGCGATTACCTTAGTAAATAGTTTGTAGGCAACGGACAGTAAGCTGATCGGTCTATAATTTTTCAAGTCTTTGGCGTCCCCTTTCTTATGGATTAGGATTATGTTAGCGTTCTTCCAAGATTCCGGTACGCTCGAGGTCATGAGGCATTGCGTATACAGGGTGGCCAGTTTCTCTAGAACAATCTGTCCACCATCCTTCAACAAATCTGCTGTTACCTGATCCTCCCCAGCTGCCTTCCCCCTTTGCATATCTCCCAAGGCTTTCTTTACTTCTTCCGGCGTTACCTTTGGGATTTCGAATTCCTCTAGACTCTAGAATCGGAAATTGAAAGCAATTGAAGTCCAGAGATCTTGTGACTTCTTGTGTGCAAGTAGGCGAAGTTCCTTGGCAACGTCCGACCTCGCCAAAGGTGTTGGACGCGTCTGGGCATCTTCGTGGGCAGACCGGGCAGCCTTGTCAGTTAGGTTGTTGCCGACCATGCCACAGCGAGCAGGAATTCATTGAAATATAATGTGGTGCCCTCTTTCCAGAGCATGGTGTTGCACTTCCCCAGCACTTCCGAGCAGATATCATCTGCTCGTAAATTCTGTGATGCAATGCAGACTTGATACTGTGAAGAGCTGCCTTAGAATCACAGAATACGACCCACTTCTCTGTTGGCTAGTATTGCACTAGTGTTGGCACTAGTGCAATACTTCAATCGCACCGGCTTAAGAGACCGTTTATGGTGTCCCTGTGTACAGTGTCCCTCCCACACGCACTCAGTGCTTACTCTCTACCTTTTTTCTCTTTCTATTCGCCTTTCCTCCACCGCCAGTGTAGGGTAGCAAACCGGATGCTCTTCTGGTTGACCTCCCTGCCTTTCCTATCCTTGTTTTCTCTCTTTTCTTCTTCTCAGAACCCTTGAACATCGTTCAGGACCTTTCTTTCTCCCGGCACCTAGCATGGCACTGTCCATGGAACCTTCGTGGCCGCACGTATTTCTGACTTCACAACAGTATATAGACTTTGGTGCACGCTAAAGAACACCAGATGGGTCAGAAATAATATGCAGTCCTCCACTGCGACATGTCTCACAATCCTATAGTGGTTTTGGCACGTAAGAGTCCATAATTTAATTTTGAAGGTGCCATGCATCAGCTTCATGCATCAGTTCATGCTTTTCCACCATCGACTGCATATCCCTTCCCTTGAGACCAAATCTGCAACTCTAATAAACAAGCGGCTACGCACTGCTTGACTGAGCACATTATGCGGTCGTTGAAACCAAACTTTTAGCTCGTTTTTATTGAGCACATACTGTCCCGACAAAAAACCTGAATGACTCTAGAACAATAAGTGAACTGTGAAATCGCTTTCTAACAATCACTTCATCTACTTTTTTTATATACCTAGCTGGACAGTCGATACCATAATAGGCCAAACCATAATGGGCACTTCGAAAGCCAATGCTAGATTTAGCACATCTGCTTCGTTTTTGCTGCCATGGTGCTACTGACTGGAGCATTAATTGTAGGATGGCATTGTGTGAGGTTGGATAGATTGCGGCGTCTTTTTCTTCTTCTTTTTTTTTTTAACTTCCATGTAGATTTACCATCGTCATGATGACAGGGAACCATTTCTGACTGTACGGTATCGGCCAAGGATGGACACCTTCCTAAATTTAAATAAATACCAGTGCCAACAGTTATGCACCTCTATTATAGAAATAACTACGACTATATGAGCGTAAATAATTTTATAGGTTTGTTTTGTCATGCAGTCTGCTTATTCAGAGAAATTAAATTTCTGACGTAGCTACGAGGCCTCCCAACCTTGCAACTAGGAATGACAGTACAAAAAGCACAAGTGATTCAAATACTGTGTGCGAAGGTATTGGTTTAAAATTATGATGTGCTACGTCACTTGTCTCCATCGTAACGCCATCTGCGGAAACTCCCCTCCCCCTCCCACCCCCAATTTGTTAAAGTGTGCGCCTGTAAAGCTTGCTTTGCCCTAGTCACACCTTGCGCAAGGAGAAGGCAACTATCTGGCAGTTTAGTCGCTAAAAGGAGCCTGCGACAGTGTTCGCTTATTCGGTTGGTTGCCGTAAAAAATGTGGTGTTTACAAAGCAGAAAAATACCAAAAAGAAGCCTTTATATACTGCTCCGAATATTCTTCCAGTGAGGCTTTCAGCAGCCGTAATTTACTTTGCCCGGCCATACGTTAAATGGATATTGAGTGGGGAAAGGCTTGCGTTACTATTACATTCTTTGCTGTAAAAAGATGGGAAGATAAGCTTCGTTACGCATCACTGTTATGTATTTTTGCTTAGACGTAGAAACACGTAAAGGTAGGCTATGTCAGGGCAGGCTATCCCAAGATCTCAAACTCGTTACTCAAGCAATGAATTTTTTTTTATAAGTTGGGCAGCGTGTCTCTACTTTTGTTGTTATTGTTTTTTTTTGTCAGTGTAACGCACGCGCACACGACTTGGTTTATGGTACCTTTAGACATGAAAGGCTTTTAGCTCCCGTTCTGGGCGACCTTCAAGTGACCTTGAGCCAGAAGCCTGAGCCATTATCCGGGCACTCAAACGAGAACCTCCGGTCAAGTTGCGTGAACAAAGCGCGATCGTCTCACCAACCAGTCAGGACCACATTACATACGCTAGTTACTTTCTAAACAAGTTACAAAAATATTGCTTCCGAGTTCTTCCAAACGTTCGTTCACAATATCCCTGAAGCTGTAACCTTTAGTACGCTGAAGTTTTATTAGTAATTTCTAATAACGACGTTCAAAAGGCCAATACAGGGCACTATACGGTAGATTGTCATCTTTTGACGCTGAGACAGAGTTGCCTGTGCTCTTTTCATCTCCAGCTGCCCGTGAGGTCCGCGGCGCGTCTGGCGCGCCGCTAACGGCTGTTTGCCCGACAGGATGCTTGCAATGAGGTTCTGTCTGTGACAGGAAACTACTGCGTTCATATGGAACAGTGCACAGTATGGCGTGATGCGGTGTGATGTGGTGGCTAGAATCAAGATTGTGGCTAGTATCATCTCCAACCAATCAGCTTTGCCGGTAGCCATTTCATATATACATTTACTCTCGATTACGGGAGAGCCAGCAATTTTTTCCCTCTCTTTGTGCACTCGCCGGCACACATAAACAGTAACAATAACAGACTAAAAAGAAAGAAACGTAGCTTTTACAGATACAGCAAGGCGTTTTATAACATAATCCTCGACGTTCATATTTTCTTTGCTTATCTCCAATTTCGGATAAACATTTGTACGTGAGTCCCATTTGAGACAATGTAGGGCCTGTGCGATGTACTGATAACGTTTATTTTTTTGTTCGCTACAGTATACAATGTTTGCCCATACCATATATATATATATATATATATATATATATATATATATATATATATATATATATATATATATATATATATATATATATATATATATATTTACAACGCCTTGTTTGCGACGCCATTTCCAGCGAATCGATGCAGGAGGCCATTCGAAGTCCGTGAGCAGATGAAAACACCTCGTGCGAGAAGAAAGCGACGGAAATATCACAGAGAAAAGGTAATCACCGAGAGGAGAGGTGGAAGCGGGGGGAGGAGGGTTAGCGAATGCGGTCATTTAAATTCAGCCAACGTGCTCCCGGAGTGGGTCTGCAGAAATAACTTGGAATAATATGCAAATTAACGACGACACGCCTCGGCATTTTGCCCACGCCATCCCCGCCCCAGTTGGCTTCGACGCCTGGCCAGCGAACCTGCTGCAGGCTGCATGGGGTGCCACTTTCGTCGGCTCTGCCCTCTTGGTCGTCCCCTGTACCCGAGTGGGATTCCGGTCGCGTTCGACACCGCTCCAGAGGGAGCTCAAATGACTCGGGCGAAATAAATTGGGTGTTGCCCCGAGCTTCGACGCTTTAGAGAGATTGTTCCGCCATTTCTCGTTTTCAAGCGTAGCTTCGAGATTCTTACTTGTCGCCCCCGGCCTCCCCCGCTTTTTTTATCACTTAATCATTTCTAGAGGAACAGCAGCTAAACAGTCCTAGACGGGAAATTTTCTTTGGCGTCTGCCTTAGGTATCATAATGTTTATTACCATCATATTTTGTTTGCACAAAAATAGTTAAGAAAACTCCACATGCACCACCGAAGATTCGATCACGGGTACGCAACGTGTGAGTGGCCGGGATGTCACTTTATCCGCTGATTTTGTCACCGATACCTTGCTTTCATCGCTGTCCTTGTCCTAGTGGTGTTAACACAGCGACAACTCCGTCGTCGTTGTACCATCCCCGTCGACATACTGTTTTCGTCTCCTCATTGTCGTCGTTCTCGTTATCCTCGTCGTTGTTATCGTCAGGTCAAATATCAATGTTTTAAGCGATGACTGAATGCCTTATTTGAGTGTTCCTCTATATCTTCTGATTCCTTTGCTTTCTACTATAAAGGATAAAATGTGATGTCACCATCGGATTTTTCTCTGAATGATCAGTGGCCCGAATACGCTGGTCTTGAGCCCTTGATTGCAGTGGAACTTCCTCAGGCAAGCAGCAACAGTTAGGTTCGATAATAATGATCTTGCACCCACCACAACTAAAAACATTTATTGCATTAGTTCTAACTCGTCAGTAATGTAATACTTTGGCATGCATTAGGTACATGTGGATTTTTTTTATCTACTATGGAAACTACATGCTGTCTTCATAGTAGCCATCTGCACAGGATACATCAATTAAGTTTATCGGAGCCAACTACGCCGTGTCGCCAAGCAAACCTTTTCAGTTTTCATTAAGTAAACTATCCCCTTCAATCTAAAGAACCATTGGACACAAGAAGGGACAGACCACAGGGTTTTCCTTTCAAGCATAATGTTTCGAAAATTCCCTTCGTGATACCAGCTTTAAACAAACGCAGTTGCCGGTGCACTTAGCAATACGCATGTAAGAAGGGTACTGTCAACTACGAATCAATAATAGAAGGACTGACTAAAGTAACGTGCTGGAAGCATAAGCAAGAGAGAAATGAGTGAGGACATTATTCGACGTCAATACAAGCGAAGTACCAAAAGGATAAAACGAGACGTGCTCCATCGTAGCACAAAGTGGCCGGTGCATAATTCGTGTCTATCGAGCTGCTTGTGAAAATGAGTCTGCGTCCACCCTGTCCACCCTTGTTGCCACATGTGACCTACTTTGAGATCGCATGCGCCACGTGTATTGATCAGAAATCCGACGAGATGGCTTTCGGTACTGGCAACTGAAATAGGCGAAATTACCGCTGAGCACGCTATGGAGAAGTGGACCGACATGCGGCGCATTATAGTAGCCGACTTGGAACTACCGTTCAGTGTTGACGCATACATACCCAACCCTCACCTTAACACACAAGCAATTTAGGTGAGAAAGGTGTAATCAGGAAGCAAGAATTATTCATTCTGAATTCTTCTTTGTATTTCTTTGCGTCAGGTTGCCCTAAAAGCTTTCGCATGACTGTTACTTTGTACCGCACAGCTCGCAGCATATCCAAAGGTCCTTTTTTGTCTTGCACAACAATACAGACAAGAGGACGCTGATTTCCCAGAAGGTGGTCGCAGTTCAAGGGGCGCCGTTAGGGTGATTACACCTTTCCTTTAACGTTTTGCTACCGCTGATCATGATTTTACATGTGAAAGCGCTGAAATGGGAGCATGACATGACGAAAGTTGTCCCTGGCAGGTATGTTAAATGATGGGTGGTTGTGGATTGTGACACGCTGACGACGCGGTAGTCAGTGCTTAGATGCCGACCATCATGGTCTGGCAGTTTTTGAGCGTGGCAGAACTGGTCTTGCCCTTGTCGTGGCGTTGCAGTGCTGCCTGCCTTGTAGATATATTCCCTATGCATACAGTTGCTCTCCGTAATAGTGTGCGGGGGAATAGGGTGCCGCTGCTGTGAGCTATTGGCTTTCTCGCACTTCGACGCATCTCGGCAGGCATTGTGAAGATAGGGCAGGCTATGTCTGCGCTGAGGTTGTCGTGCTTCAGCTGGTTGTCTGTATATTGTCCTCGCCTCGCGACAACACCCAAAGTGCTGGCTCGCGGGATCGCGCTTGCGGAAAGCAACAACACGAAAAAAAGAAATCTCGACAATTACTCCCCCCCCCCACCACCCACCCTCCTTCTCAGCGCAGCTCCGCTGTTTCACCCAAGACTTATTTACTGACCCTCCTTGCATAGTCCAGGCCTTCTCGCTGAAGGTACGCCAAGGTAACCCCGTCTGATCCCTCCAAGGAGCAACGTGCTGCATTAACTCGTGTCTCCATTAACGTCAGTCCATGTTTGCGTAGAGTTTCTCGAGGACCGTCCGAAGTCTCCTTCGTGCCCCCGCGAGTTCTCGCATTATTCGAAGAGCCTTAGGCGCGGTAGTCTTTAACGTACTTTTCCCAAAGTGCTGTAGACTAAAAGCAAAGAAGAAAAAAGAATGGCGAACCGACGAAGAACGAGAACCACGCAGAAGCGAGAAGTGGCAAAAAGGAGTTGCGACACTGTCCTCGACGTAATAGGAGAGAAGCGCCTGATAGTGAAACTGGGGACTTGTCAATAATTCAAGAAAGCTTGAGCAGCTAGTGGAGATTGATCTCGCCTGTGCGATGCAGGAGCCTTTTTGTGCCCGTCGTCACGGCCCCTGTTATCCGTCTTGTTCCCAAAGTGCTGCCTTCTTCGCTATAGGGACAGAGAACACCGGAGTGGCAAATAGAATGAAACGTAGGTAGTAGTCAGCAACACCTTGATGCTTAACAAAATGGGCGGAATGTAACGATGAAGTGTCTGCACTTTGCTAGCTGTTACTACGAAAGCTATGGTGATGCGACACCTTTGCTTCTGATATCGAGCACGTCACGTAAAATCCAACGGACAGTGTAATCTCCTCTGGAACGAACTGCTTCCTTTCAACGTTGCTTTCGGTCAGGTGAAGGTAACTGCTGCATTTGTTGAGTGTTATTTCCTTGCTATTGGTCATTTCATTGTCCATGCACCGTCTCCTTCAGCTGCCAATGGACGTTTTTTGAATAGTCTCTTTCTTGATGCCTAGCTTTGTATTTTTTATGAAGATATCAATTTGCCATCTCACCTAGAATTCGATTTTAATGTATTTATTATTATTATTATTTTGCATTTTCTCGGGCACAGGTGAAACGTAATTGGCCAGCAATCCTCGGATGGTTAAGAGGAAGCTTTAGCTTGGGCCCAGCTCCGACGCCGCCTATTCAAATACATTTAAAACGCAGAAACGCTTTTCTGAGATAACCCCTGGGCCAATGTTAACGAAATTTGTTTCATTTGAGAGACAAAGGTAACTTCTAGTGACTCGTGGAAGCGGAATTCCCATTTAGGTCCTGAATTTTGTTAAAAATATTTTCAGAAATTCGAAAGTTTGAAAAAATAGAAGCATAAAGTTTAAAAATTAATAGCTCCGAACCAAGCATAGATATCGCGGTTTTGTCAATGGCATCCGCTAGATCATTGAAAGCGCACAAATTTGCTGCGCAGTTTTATATATTACGTGAGTTCGCTACGTTGTGTACAAGGGTTCTACAAAAGCTGTATTTTCATATTACTATTTTTTTTAGATTCATGTGTGACATATCAATTTTCTCCCCTTTAGATGCATTATGAGGTGCAATTCAAAGAATTGCGATATAATTTTTTGTTGCTGACTTACAGAGTTCTAAACTTGATAGTTTCGTATTGTGAAAATTTTCAATTTTTGTCAGTTTTTAATAAAAAAATTGACGCCCTGTAACGAAAATTTTAAGTTCTTCTTTTAAATGCAACAAACCTTGTCAAATTTGGTGCTGGGGTCACCGACAAAAACGAATTCTCCTTTTACATGTATTTATATAGGAGCACCCGAGCCAGAGCTTCCTCTTAAATATGCTGTACAATTATTTTCACCACAATAGCCTTGGCACAGTAACGTTCGCAAGGAATCGCGTTCGCGCGTGAAAGCCTTTAAAGAGAGCAACTATTCCTTAGTTCAAGGACGAATAGTACTGTTATTTATTTATTTATTTATTTATTTATTTATTTATTTATTTATTTATTTATTTATTTATTTTCTTGCTACATAGTATGAAGAAATCGTGTAGCCAAAGTACGTCTTGCATCAATTTTTTTCCCATAGCAACCAATCGATAACACAATGAATGATGTAGCAGTTTTGCGCCATTGGCTCTTGGATTAAAATGGCGATCAAATTAAGAAAGCAGCATTGCAGTGAAACTTCCAATGCACGTTTAGAATAAGGTATCTCAAATGATGCAGGCTATTCTCCTGAATGGGAGTGGGCTGAGCACGTTGATAGCATGACCTCTGTCTGCAAATACCGCACGATTAAAAAGTGCCGTATGAAAAAGCGCGCGCTGCGCTTCTGCATGGTGACGAAGTTTCTTGGAGGCACTACCTCGGAGCAATTGCTGGCATCTTGCAAAGCTAGATCCACCTGCAGCCAAAAATACTCCACTTCCTCATTACTCGATGTGGCGAAGTAGTGGAGGTTATCTAATTTCATTCGAAACAAGCAAGCGTCGCAGCATTAGAAGGCCACGCGAAGACAAGCCTTACTTGCGAACAAAACAATGTTTGCTAGGTTGATGACACCAATAACAGCAACAATGATCGCATGACGACAATAACGGCCCACAACGGCGGGGAGACGCAAACTCCTTACTACACTTAAATAGTGCACTATAGTATAAATGTATATAAATATTAGAGTATAGAAGACATGCAAAAAGAACATAGGCTTGGTTGGCTGTGCCACGGCCCCATTTCAAATGTACATGCTCCCACCCACCACCATCTCCTTCTTCTCCTTCTTCTTCTTCATCTCCTTCATCGACATTATCATCCCCACCACACTCCTGGAAAACGGCATGTCGGCTCACAGATCGCGGACAGTCAATTTACACATCGTTGGGAACATACACACATTTTTTTTTATTCTGCCAAGTTAACATAATGGTCATAGACATGTTCTTAATGCTTGCGAAAAACATCCTGAAGAGATGACTATTTGCCCAAATTAGCAGCTATCGCTGTAAATATTGGACATCGAAGTAAGAATAGCCTCTGAAACCTCGCACCACTTACGAACTAAAGCATCGCCGTGCGGTTTCACGTAGCGTGTACTTCCATGCACGACACCACTGCGCCTTTGAGAGTCAGGCGCGTCGGGGTTCGAGAAACAGGCGGCGAGAAAATGCCGGCGAGGCCATGCACGCAGCCATGGACCACCGGCGTTTGCATGTTTCATGAGTGCTGAGCTGTTTTGCTTGTCGAAGTGCGGTTAATTGGCGCCTGCTCTTATCCACTCATTTTATGTCTCCCTAAGCGCATCCCCGGGGTCCCTGGTCGACGATAGGAGAGAGGCCGAGTGTCCTGCGTCCTACGTGTTTCCCCCCGTTGAACGCCAGGCCGCACTTTGCCTTTGCGTCGACGAGTTGCGCCCTGTGCCTTGCGTCGCTCATATTTCATTCCATGATGCTTCCCTGGCGCTTTCTTGAGTTCGAGGTGAGCGGCTTGTGCGTGGCTCCGAGTCGCGTGATCATCGTGTTTATCCCAACGCTGCGTCAATAGGCCCCGCACTGAGCTGGTCAGCGCACGTCAGCACGCCGCCCCTTTGATCCAACCAAGTGAGGCGTCGCGTTTTAGTCATTGTCATCACTTTTTCTGATACACTGTGATTGTGTTGCGCACTTTTGTCGTCTTTTCTCTAGTACAAAGTGTCCAACTAGATTTCTTGCTCGCTACCCTTCCTGTCTTTGTCGTTCTTTTTTCTCCCTATCTCCCTCACTCCAGTTCACTAGAAGAATTAGGCGCACTCCCTAGTATTGTTTTAACGCGCCTTTACTTCAGGACAAGATATCAGATACTAAATAGGCGTTTCCTACGTGTTGCTAGCTGAAGGCGCAATGTAGCAATTAGGCATAAGTTACTCGCTGGTGTTCATCGACCCGACGATAAGAATGCCAGAGATATTACTCTTCCTCTATTTATTTTTGATATCACATTTCCACTAGTCATAGTAAGCTGCCCTACTGCAGCTTTCTCTAACTCCTTCAAGACTGTATGGTTAATATCAGACAACGATCGCGAAAGCGACTCGTAAAACAATGCCCAACAAATTCGAACTAAGCATCGAAGTATATACAGGCCATACACTGCGGTTCTTACTGTGCGCAATCTGTGACAGCATATTCACTGCTTTGCGCTTTTCTCTTCTTATTAACATATAACGGCACCCTTCGCCAGTTAATATTGTAGCATTATCGATGTCCCACAACAGGAAAAAGCTTTCAATATGAATGCTGTCGCTACAATACGACTAAACTTGCAGAAGGGGGCTTCTCCACTTGAGACCTCTTAATGCGGAAAAGCCAGCTCTCACACTAGCCTGTCTTGCATGCAGGTTTCCACCTCTATAAGCTGCGTGCTTGATAGTTTACGCATTTGGCACTCTAATTTAGCGAACGAAATATCCAATAAATTTAATTTTATTTAATTTGTTACAAATTAAAATACCGTATTTATATGCAAAGTATGTCTAATGAGCTAGAATCGGGATTTGTATTACCTGTCCTAAAGGTGTGAAATGCCCGTAGTACGCTTAACACAGATTTCAGTAAAGCTGTCATGCAGCCTTACCGACGTCACACACTGGAAGTATGCGGTGAAGCGAAGTGCGCGGAACAAGAGCTCGCAAGTGATGCCGGTGTGGAGGAGAGAGAATAAAAATAAAATTGCGACGCATCCCCAAGGAAGCAAAAGCAGAGAAACGAATCCAGCCGTCACCACCGGGGGCTCATTAGACATTCACGTCTAAATTAGCCGCTCGGCCATGCGGCAAAAAGGGCTTGCGGAGGGGGCGGGGGGGAGGAATCACAAAGCGAGTGTTCCAGGGTCAGGAAGAGCGCTGCCTGGGGGACAGCTTCGGCGCGTATTACAGGCGACAAACTCCGAACCGAAACCAAGTACGCAGTACGTGTACGGGACGAGGGAACAAAATAATAATAAATGAAGCGGAGCGATGACCCATGTTAGGGCGCAACGTGGCAAGACAACACAACGAAAAGAGCGGCTGAGTAAAGCGCAAGGAAGCATGCAAGGGTGGAGAAGGCAGGACGAGCGGGAACAAGCCGCTGCCGGAAAGCGCTGTGTCACGTAAACGGCCGACGATTGTGTTCCTGCAACGGCAGCCGACGAC
Source organism: Dermacentor variabilis (assembly GCF_050947875.1). NCBI lineage: Eukaryota > Metazoa > Arthropoda > Arachnida > Ixodida > Ixodidae > Dermacentor > Dermacentor variabilis. The sequence goes on from NC_134571.1 coordinate 39,800,074, forward strand.
TAGGAACGAGAGAAGGAAAGTGATGGGAGAGAAAGAGAAGATGAGGGAGAGGGTAGCCGAGTGTACCAGAGGTGGTAGCGGCAGCTTGGAAGGATGCAAAAGTGCGCCCTCTACTGCTGCTGATCGATAGGTGGCTCTGGCTTTTCCTTTTTTGTTCACTGCACATCCTTCCTCCTCCGAAACCTGCGAACGTGGTGGGAAGAGGCCTGCCCCACTGTTGTTGTTCCTATGGTATGTCTATGTTTTGCTCGCCCTTCCCTTTCCTACGTCCACTGCCCAGTATATTTTTTTCTTTCCCGCAACCATGTGAAGCACGTGACCGCAGCGCAAAAGGCAAAAGCCAGGATCGCGTAAAACAGTCAAGCGTGTGGGGAAGCGCGTCGCGGGAAACGAGATAGACAAGCGCGGAGCGAACAAAAGTGGAAAGGTGCACTCTATTTCGATTCGAGACGTGACGAGTGAAAAACGTCACACTTTGGAAATGGTCCCGCGCCTGAGCTGTGCCACCGCCCCCCCCCCCTTCCTCTATCTTTTTCTAACTTATCTCTTTCGCCACCTCCTTTTTCCCTTTCGCATTCGTTCGCCCCACATTGGCAAGGCGTGAGCTTGACGATAGTCGTCGTTGGCGTTGTGTTTGGTAGCATCGTTTGTGAGTAGTTCGTCTAGCTTTCACCGAATGCCCTGCACTGCCCCCCCCCCTTTTTTTTCTTTCACACTCGTCCTTTGTTTCGTGCATGGTATGTTTGTCGCTTTCTTTCTCCTTCTTTCCCTTCGCTCGTCGCTTAAGCGCTGTCCTTTCGTCGGTGTAGCGCCACGTTACCGAGGTCTTAATTGAGTTGTAACAGCCACCATCAGGCGAAATGACTGTTGGGACGACTCTGTCGTTCTCTGGGCACCCTCTGCCACACCTCTGCTCTCTTGTGAAAGCGGCGGCGCGTACGTGCAGGGTCATTTCGGCCGGGTCCCTTCCGAGACGGCCGTGGTGTCGCGCACGTACGAAATGCGCATACATTCGTCATGCTACAACGGCACTGAATCACAGCCGATGCGTCTCTACCCCTTTTGGGGTCACCGAGGACGGGTAGAGGCGCGCTGCTATTTTGAAGCAGTAAATTCAAATCTGTGGTATCGGAAACTGTTAAGCGAATGTCGCTGTATTACGGGAGTCCGGAGTCTTTAGCCCCTACTGTAAATTTTACCCAACGCAGCAATGGCCCGCAACGAAAGTCCTTTTGCCACATATCCATAACATTATTGTTTGCGTATTTCGAGCATACAGTATACCGGAGGAGTCTTTCTATAGACGAAAATGTTAGTAAAAAGGGCGTAAGTGCTACGAGTGTCCTTTTTGGCAACCCGCACCCCTTCCTTCACCGTACATCATATAGAATAATAGCTGCAGAAGTCTACGCATATACTAACTAAAATTGATTAGTGAACTTTCTAACTATTTGTTTTAATGTCCACGTTGCAAGGAGAGTCTTCTGAAACTTCTGAAGGTTTCGTGGTCATGTCTATCATCAACTTGCTTGCGTGGCAGAAGATGTGACACTAGAAAGAAAAATCTTTATTGATCCTTCTCGTGATTCGAACATCGGGTGAGCGAGGTGCAATCTGTGTACAGTCGACCAATGGTCATTCTGTCATTGTCACCGTGTCGCCGTGTCCTCTCGTCATTGTCTGGCCACTGTTGTCCCTATTGTCGTGGATGCCGTCCCACGAGCTATGATTGCTTTGGTTGGCACCGAATGGTTTTTGGTCTACAGGCCCTTTATTCTCTCTTTCTTCGCGAAGTACAGGCCTAATCTGTATTCTAGAGTGTCAAGACGGGCTTGTCGCTGAGTATGACTGGTTGCTTTACAGCAACGAATTAACACAGACGGCTTATTTCTCTCCTTAAGTTGACTTTTCGTGACTGGATGGATCGCGGATTCAGTTCAGGATAGCCAGATGTCGCTTAGTGACTTATCGCACAGCTAATAGCCCGTATGTGGCGTCATTGTTTGGTAGTGTTATTCAGGGGCACTCTGCAACGTTATGATCGTCATTTTAAGTAAGCGTTCTCTCCAGTCGTGTGTATCCAACTCTACGTGTTCACGCTTAACCTGCGCTGCTATAAAATCACCCATACATATTGTGCTAGACCAATAATTGATGGAGCCAAGCTCCCATATAGATCTGTGGCGTCAAAAGGCGCTGTATCCGTTAGGTAACACCCTGTTTGATCTGCCACTGTGGTTTAGTGACTATCGCGTTGTTCTCGTGAACACGGGGTCGAAGGTTGGATTCGTGGTCGTAGCGGCCATATTTATTTGGAAACGGAACGGCAAAACGCTCATGCACTTTAATTTAGCTGCATGTTGAAGAAACCCAGGTGTTCTCAATTAATCAATAGCCTTCCACTTAGGCTTCTCTCACCCCCTTTGCAGGTGCAAAACGTTAAACTCCATATTTCGCGATGGTGCGCTACGCTAGCAGCTGCGATCGGTCCTATTCAACAGCTGTTCAATCGCAGGCGCCTTTCTTCTTGGCAAAGGGATATTGGGCATTTTTGAGCGGATGGCCGGAGATCTGGGCCCGTGTTCACAAAATGCTCTTACGATATACTTGTTCGCGACAGAAGATTCCGGCCAATCCAGGTGCTGTACATATCATTGGCGGAAACAGCCGGCCAATGCCAAAGAACACTTACGAATGAAAAGCTTTGTGAATTTGGCCCCAGAATCGCTGCCAGCCGGTTAGGAAGAGCGCTCGACCTACACAGACTTTGCGTCCGGCGGCAGGCTGATGAGAAGGACTCGGCGTCGGCAGTGGAGCGCGGCTATCGTTCTGAGGGCCTACGGGGTTGACGCGAGGGCACGTAGGCGCCCAGACAAGCGCGGTCGCGCTCAGGATTGATGATGCACTGCGCGAACCGCGAACGCAGACGAGAAGGACGACCGAGTGGGCCCTCTCGTTTCTGGGAAATAAAGGAAGGGGAGGGATATACTGGTTGTCATGGAAACCATTGCTGCAAAAGAAAAAAAAGAAAGGGGGAAGAGATAGGGAGAGCGGGGGGGGGGGGGGGGGGTGCTAATGCTGAACAGGATAATGCAGTGAGCAAGCACGTTAGTGTAGCAAATATGTACACATTTCGGAGATACGAGATGAAGTGCGACGATTAGTTTGAGCAGCTTGATGAGAAGCTCCAGCTCTCACTTGTCTAGTGGCACAGTTCAACTGTGTGAAAAGCAAGAAGTTCGCACCCGCTAGACTGTACCATGATGCTACGAAGGTAACGCGGGTGCAATTTCTTGGTAGCCACTGGATTACCTAACCGGGACTATCTTTTCTTCAACCGTAGTTCGTTTTTTCATGAAGAAAATGATTTTTCCACTGTCATATCGTGTCCACTGCCCACAGACCCAGACGCATGCTGTTGCAGTTCATCAAATTGGCTGGCCTTAGTGACTGTTTATCGTTGATTGATTGATTGATTGATTGATTGATTGATTGATTGATTGATTGATTGATTGATTGATTGATTGATTGATTGATTGATTGATTACAAATGTTGGTCGCAAATATGTTGCCGGTTCCTCCACAACGTGAAATTGTTGATTGAGTAAATAGGTGGTGAGGCGATCCACGTCGCCCATGTTGCTGTGGTTTCTTTCTCCTTATTTTTCTCTTTCCTTCAGGCTACCGACTTTCCCACTACAGTGCAGCAGACCGGACATGTGCTTGGTTGACCTGATTAGAATTTACTTCTTTCTATCTCTCTTAATCAATGGGCGTACCACACCACAGTGCGACAGCCTACCACTCATAATCCTCCCCGAGTTTTCCGACGATGTTATGCTTACGGCGGATGTAGATTATGCTTGTGTTGTGCTCGAAATCCACCGCTGCCCCGCTAATGCAAAGCAAACAGCACGCAGATTGGATGGAGATTACTGCGCGCTCAATATTTAATCACACCAGTCGCGCCGATAATAGAATCAAATACAGCTGGCATGGTGCAATTGGAGCAGCGAACGCTAAGGAAATAACAAAAACAGAACATCGAGACCTGTGCGTGGGGACTTGTTATTGATGTCCGCAATCACAACTTTCATTTGCAGCTCTGGCTTAGAAAGAAGTAGCAGAAAGAGAGCAGTACGGAAGAGAGGTTTATCTGTTTCCGTATTCAGATGCCCAAAGGCATGTAGCAGTTTTTGTAGGGGCGTACATGAGTTTGAATTGCCGGTACTTTTATCTGGTTCTAAAATCAAAGTCGAATTCAAGCGCTCAAGCGCACGGAAAGGCTCCTTTCAATATCCCTCACTTAAACATGTTCGGCTTAAAGATTCATGGGACCATTCTGTACTCTTTTTCGTTGAGACACTATTTGTTTTCTCTCAAACAGGAGCGCTTCATTTTGCGTAAAAATCAAAGAGGGTTATTAGGACGCGCAATATTATCTAGGAACGCTGATCCGTGTACGTTCTCAATTTTCGCACCCACTTCATTTGCATAGGGGCTGATCAATGCCATAGATTTTAATGAAACTTGTCACTTTTGCTGCGACAGCAATTAAAGGTTCGGAAAAAGGTTTCTGTGACCCTCTGTTAGCCCCTATTTTGCGTTACAGCTTCGTCATGGCGACTCTCGTTATGGCTTCTTCGCCAGCGAATTGGGTACGGTCTGGACTGCGTATAACAGCCAGCCATTTTTGACACGAAATGCATAATATTTCAGGAGTGACCTCACTTTATTCCTCTCAATAACAACGCGCATGGAAGTGCGATAATCCTTAGCACGCATTATTTGATACGTTTTGGTTTTACTAAATTTAGTATTGGAAGCTTATCTAGAGTGCAAACGATCTACGATCGGATCCTCGGCCGCCTTATTACTAAAACGTTCCATGTGCAGTACGTCCCATAATTCCCGATGCCAATTGTAATATACTTAGACACTAATATCGCCACCGCAGTGGCTTAGCGGCTGAAATGAAATCCCAAACTTTACTGAAGCTGGTCTTGGCAAGTATTGAAAGTGGACATGGCAAGTAGATAAAAAATTGAACGCCAACTACAATTTATTGATATTACCGTGGAAACATGCCTCCACAAGTCTGTGTGGGACAAGATTGTGAACAAGGCTCGCATACGGGAGACGAATCATTCCTTATTTTAATGTTTGAGGTCGGCGTCCAGTTTTTACCTAGTTACCGTGGCTTAGCATTATGAAGTGGTGCTGCTCTGCACAAAGTCATGGTTTTGATTGCCAGGCACGGCGACCGCAATGCGATGATTGTGAGATGCAAAATTGATCGTGTGCTTAAATTTAGGTGTACATTGAAGAACATCTTCTCGTGGTGGCATGGTGCAGAGTTAGAACACGGGTCTTCAAGTCTGAAGGTCGTATGTTTCAATTCTCCTGCATTCCACTACATTTTCAGGCTTGCAGTGGTGCCTGAAACCGGAAAAAGTAAGTTTGCAGAGAGCCACTGGAGCTATACTAGTCCAGCTGCAACCAAATTAGGCAGGTCCACCAAGCTTGAACAAAGGCAGAAATCGGCAGCCCTGGTGCATTATTCGGCTACTGCCTCCCTCATGACTCTTGCAATTAACCCGTGGCCCTCAGTTCCAAGTCGCTGCGGATCACCTGACCAAGACGATGGTCAGACCTGCGACGTGGCAGAGGGTATTCACAATCCTGGATCCGGACAGGCCGCCACTGGAAAGTGAATTTCGCAACGTTCAATACGCGAACCTTCTGGTTTGAGGCTAGTTATCAGGGCTCCTTGAGAAATTATCAGGCATGACCGGGGATGTTATTGACCTTAGTGAGGTCAAAAGAACTGGCGCTGCTTATTCAGGGCCGACTGATGGCCACATTCTCTGCCACAGAGGTCTTCCGGATAAGAGAGAATACGGGGTAGGATTCCTAATTCATAAAGACATAGCCGGCAACATTGATGAATTCTATAGCATTAATGCGAGGGTCTCAGGCGTGGAAACAAAGCTGAATAGAAGGTATAGAATAGAGATAGTAAAAGCCTACGCTCCAATCTCCAGTCACAATAATGAAGGAACAGAACAGCTTTATGAAGATCTTGAATTAGCGACGAGAAAGATGCAAACTCAGTCCATTGCAGTCATGGGCGACTCAAGTGCAAAAGTGGGGGAAAGGCAGACTGGAGAAAAAGCAATTGGCAACTACGACATCAATCCTAGGAACACTAGAGCAGCGATGTTCGTAGAATTCGCGAAAAGAAATAGGCTCCGAATAATGAATACCTTCTTCAGGGAGCACAGTAACAGGAAGTTGACCTGGGAAAGCGCTAATGGAGAAACAAGAAATGAAATGCAAATTGGGTACGGTTGCATTTCATACCTTCTATCGATTGCAGCATAGTGCCGGTTGTAGAAATGTTAGGTAGGGTAAAGTGCAGTGGACCATAGGTTACTGAAGTCTAAAATTTCTCTCAATTTAAAGCCAGAAAGAGTAAAATTAGTCAAGAAGAAACAGGCCAACCCAGACGCAGTAAGGGTAAAAGTATATGAATTCAGGCTGGTGCTCGCAGTCAAATATGTAGCTTTAGAACAGTAAGATGATAACATAATGGTAATGAATGAAACCGTAAGTCGGCTGATTTCAGAAGCACCAATTGAAGTGGGAGGTCAGGCACCAAGGCAACCAGTAGGTAAGCTCTCCCATGTAACAAAGGACCTAATAAATAAGTGACAAAGCATGAAAGCGTCTAACTCAAGAAATCAGATACCATTTCCTGAACTGTCAAAACTGATAAACAAGAAGAAAGGAAGTGATTTTCGAAATTATAACGTGGGAAAGGTGAAAGAAACAGTACAATATGGCCACAGCTTGAAATCAGTGAGAGGAAAACTTGGCATAGGATACTGCAGAAGAATTCTGTACTGACCTGTGCAGTACCCAGAACAGCCACGCTACCTGCAGTCGAAGTGCTAGTGAACAGGAACCCGCCGTGGTTGCTTAGTGGCTATGGTGTTGGGCTGCTAAGCACGAGGTCCCGGGATGGAATCCCGGCCATGGCGACCGCATTTCGATGGGAGCGAAATGCGAAAACACCCGTGTACTTAGATTTAAGTGCAGGTTAAAGAACCACAGGTGATCGAAATTTGCGGAGTCCCGCACTACGGCGCGCCTCATAATCAAAAAGTGGTTTTGGCATGTTAAACCCCAAATTTTTATTAGGATGAACAGGATACAAAGGCTCCTTCTATAACTAGCGATGAAGTTAGAACGGCCTTGCAAGACATGACCCATGGAAAGATGGCAGGAGAAGATGGAATAACAGTCTATTTAATCAAACATGGAGGAGCTTGAAAGATGCTTGAAAGGCTTGCGGCCCTTTGTACTCAATGCTTCACAACTTGAAGTGTAGCAGAGAGCTGAAAGAACACCAACATTATAATAACCTTTAACAAGGAAGACGTTAAAGAATTGACGAATTATAGGCCAATTAGCTTGCTTTCAGTATTGTATAAAATATTCACCAAGATCATTCGAAATAATATCGGCTAAGCACATGACTTCAATCAACCAAAAGGACAGACTAGCTTCGGCAAGGCATATTTTACAATGCACCCCGTCCATTTTAACAAAAAGGCAATCGAAAAATCTGCGGAGCACAATCCACCTCTCTATATGGCTTTCATCGATTATGAAAAGGCCTTTGATTCAGTTGAAATATCAGCAGTCACAGAGGAGCTGCGTAATCAAGGGGTACAAAAGGCATAGTACTTGAATATCTTGGGTAATTACAAAGATTTTACAGCTACTTTTGTTCTCCACAAAAAAGTAGAAAAATACTTATCAAGAAAGGAGTCGGGCAAGGAGACAATCTCTTCAATGCTATTCACTCCAAGCTTACAATAACTATTCAAGCTATTAGACTTGGAAGGCTTAGGAGTAACAATCAATGGCGAATATCTCAGCAACCTTCGGTTTGCAGATGACATTGTGCTGTTCAGCAACACTGCTATGAATTGCAGCAAATGACTGAGGACATTAACCAAGAAAATATAAGATTAGGGTTGAATATTAATATGCAGGAGACAAAGGTAATATTCAATAGCCTGGCAAGGGAACAAGAATTCATGATCACCAGTCACCCTGTAGAGTCTGTGCAGCAGTACGCTTATCTAGGTCAATACTGACAGGGGACCCTTATCATGAGAAGAAAATTTACAGAAGAATAAAAATAGATTATGTGCATACGGCAGGCATTACCAAATCCTGACTGGGAGCTTACCACTGTCGCTGAAAAGAAAAGTTTACAGTCATTGCATACTACCGGTGCTAACATGTAGGTCAGGAACTTGGAAGTTAATAAAGAAGCTAAGAAACAAGTTAAGGACCGCGCAAAGATCGATGGAATGAAACATTTTAGGTGCAACATTAAGAGATAGTAAGAAAGCGGTGTGAACGAAGAGCAAACGGGGAATGCTTGCCAAGAGAAGGGGAGAACCGTTGAGAACGGCAGAAAACTAGGTGGGGTCATGAAATTAGGAAATTTGCAGGCGCAAGTTGGAATCGGCTAGCGCAAGACGGGGGTAATTGGAGATCACAGGGAGAGGCCTTCGTCCGTTAGCAGACATAAAAATAGGTGGCGGCGGCGGCTGCCGCAGCCAGCGCTCCTTCTTCTTCTGCTTCTTCTTCTTCTTCTTCAGCAGAAGCAGCAGCAGCTCAGGCAGTGAATATTAATTCGGGTGTCCCGCGTTCCGACTCACCTCATGATCGTATCGTGTATATATATATATATATATATATATATATATATATATATATATATATATATATATATATATATATATATATATATATATATATATAGATATATATATATATATATATATATATATATTGGTCTCTAAGAAAATCCTCCCTAGTAAACTGAAGTACAGAGGTACAGTGTTTACAGAATGAGGCATTGTAAATCATGTGACAAAACTGTACTGAAGATTTCTTTCTAACGCCGACTTCGATATTTGACTTGTGTATTTTATTTACAAGAGCTTTAAGTCCCTTCGGATACAGTGAACATTGCACAAGAAGTGCAGGAAGCTATTACAAAAAGAACTATATAAAGAAAAAACGTAATTTGAGGACCTAACTTCAGCGAAGCTTGTTTGAGTTAGCCAGCTCGCTAACTCAAATTTGTCATCCACCACTGCTGTTACCTAGGTAACAGCAGTGGTGGATGACATGAGCCCAGCCTCGTCGCTAGTAGCCTTTACCTGTCTGCGTCACGAGAAAGATGCTTGTAGGCGATGTAAGATGCTTGTCGAGGAAAGAATATTCATGATAGGTGATAGACGTGCGACACACACAAAAAAATTATACACATCTAATACACGTGTTAGAATTTATGTGAAGCGAAACTGTAGGGAAGTGCTTAAACGCTATGCAACTTGCTATGCAAATGCTGTGCAAGGGCGCTTACTTTCTTCCAACGCAACGTGTAATATCATACATTGTCTTTGTTTATCCACAATAAAGTCACAAGTTAAATTTCGTTTAATATTTAGGTTTACACACCACATCGCTCAGAAGCTATATGCCGCAGTGAAAACACCAAAATCAGTAGGTATGCACAACGTGAAACGTTTACTCATTCGCGTAACAAGGATGAAGACGACGTATGACGCTTGTCGAGGGAGAAAAGAGGACAAACAGGTGTGTGCACAGAGAAGCACGACGTGTAATTAAAGGGACTCTGCAGCACGCTTTGGGCACGGCAGATAGATGCCAAAAAAAATGTGCACTCGCCAAGAATAAATGAAATGTAAAGAACAGACGCTTCGGGCCCTGTACGGGTCCCTTGATCGCAATGAAGATGTAAGCATGGGCACGCGGCTATTTATGGGTGAGGTGGCGCACCGTGCGGGTGTATATCTCGGGAAGATTACCCCGCGTCCTGTTTATCGTGCGTCTAGTTGATTGGATCTAAAATGATTCTAAAAGCAAATGGGCAGATTAGTCTTTCTCTTTTGCGATGATGGCTGCCGAGTCTCAGTTCGGTTAGTTCGTGATGTTCGGCCAGGGCGTTCGCGGCTGTGTGGCCCTTGGCGACGTCATTCGTGTGTTGTTTCAAGCGCCGTTTAATATTTCCGCTCTCGCCGATGTACGACACCTCGTACATACATTTCTAATAGCGAATAGACCTCAGGTAAATAAATTAACTTATGAGAAACATCTCAACGCAAGAAATAGTCATGTCGTAGTGATGTTCACGATTATTTGGCGCGTGCCACAGCTTTATACTTTGGTTTGTTTCAGAAAGGATGTGTGTTTTCTCAGCGATGCAGCTGATATACTCACGCTATTTGAAATAGTGGGCTTAAGGTACAATGAGCTGATCAAAAAATGAAGAGTTTATCAGTAATGTTTCAGAAGCGTCCAAGCATACTTTTCTTTAAGTTATTCTTGACGTTTCCAGTCAGCAGCAGACAATATCTTGACCACGACAATGAAAACATGAATATTAGCTAACATAAAGTTCGACAAGATAACAAATATCGACAAAAGTGAGGGCGCGAAGATAGCTGTCATAAAAATCAGAGAAACGATGTTTTTAAGCGCCCTTTGCCAAATATAACACAAAGAAGAGAAGCAAGAGACTCAGGGTATATCTTCCCAGGCACTTGTCTCATTTCCACTACCTTCGGAGCTTGTGCTCTAAATATTGGCTCTGAATATTGTCGTCAGTACCGCCATCCCTCTCCCACGATTCGTTTTCGATTCTTCCCAAATGAGTTCAGTTCCGCCTCCAGTTTCCCTCGCTTACTCAGTCACTTCCTGCATGCAAAACTTTTTCTACGTTGTCAAACTTGGCTTTCCACTTGGCTCTAAACTAGCTCTATTGAAGCGAATTCGCAGCGATACGGCAGCAACTTTAATATATCGTTACCAGCTGCTTTAGCGTGGGTGTCAATGTACTTATGCTTGTGCTCACTTACAAGCTTCAGCAGCTCCACCTTTAGCTGGTGAGCATAAAACGGAATTTTCTTCCTATATATATATATATATATATATATATATATATATATATATATATATATATATATATATATATATATATATATATATATATATATATATATATATAGCGCACTCGCACCGGTCAGATGGCTCACTCTGTTATGCAAGGCGATGGTGGTGAGCTCCGGATGGGCACGCTTGGTTGCAGTATAAACGTTGCATACCATTTGCTTCGTCTGCTTAGGCAGCCATTTGTTGGTAATGTTCGTCACAAGCTTCTGTGGCGGAGCATCCGGAGCTCACCACCGTCGCCTTGCATAAAAGAGTGAGCAAGCTGACCTATGTGAGTGTGCTATATATATGCTCGGCCAGGCAGCGGCGTCAATGAAAGTTTCGCCGAAAAAAAAAACAGCTCGAGAAGCAGATAGCCAGGATACGTGGTGGAGCTACCTATTCATTTCCTCGAGTCCTGTTCTGTCATTTCCTGTCCAGTCTACAGTGTGTCTCCTTCAGAAAAGTCGCACTCGCGCGACGGTCTCTAGTTTCTCGAAATGCACCTTCCAGTCCAGAGGCAGGCTGCTGGGAGCTTTGAGATAGATCAGTCCCCTTGCCTTGCACTCAAAGCCGCATAGTTCAGCGCTACAAATCTCGACAACCTTAACGAAGCACTGGTTCTCTGTTTTGTTTCGTGTTTGTTTTCTCGTAAGGATGATGCGCAAGAGCTGTCGTTTCGAGCTGCCAAGTTAAACCTTCATTCTGCGGCCCAATTTCCTAGGCTTCGTGCACGGAAGACTCAGTCGACGCGAAATAAACTTGCATTGAGTAAAAAAAAAAATTTTAAAATACAAGAATAAACTTAATACGGCACCGTAAAAGGGGAACCGTCGTACTGAAAGGGTGTTAGGAGGCAATTTCGCGCATATTCTCGGGCCCAAAAACCACGTTGCGCCCTCTCCACGATTGCCAGTCCAGCGGGAAAAAAGAAAAGAGAGAGTGAGAGACAAAAGAAGGAGGCGGGAGGGTGAGAGATAAAGCGAGGAGGAGGGCGTGGACAAGGACATTCTTTAAAACACCGAACAGCCGAGATGGCGCCTGCAGGCTCGCCCCGAACGCGCCAATATGGTAAAGTAGCCTCGCTCAAAAGCCGTTATTGCATTTTAATGGCGGCGCCTGGCGACGCAGATTGGATCCGAGTGGGCAGTCATTATTCTCTCGCCGTCGCTTTTATCTCGTTTTTCGGCGCCGCGATTTGTGTTTCTTTCAAAAACCGCTTGCTTCCTTAATCTGCGCTCAGTTCCGGCCGGAATACTTTAACGCGGCTCGGGGCGATATTTGAGCCACACTGGCTCAGCCGTCTCTTTTTCTCCGTGAACCGTGTGGCATGCGCCTGGCAACATGAGTTTCTTACGTCAGCGTTTGTCTTTTATGCGATTGAGGTTCGAGCGTGTGTGCGCTGTTCTTTACGCCCCTATCTTATACGCTGCCACTACGATTCTACTTCCACGCTCGTTTTCACTTCGGTCTTGCTTTAAGGGGGGGCACGGTGCGCGATAGAGGTGGCCAGCCAGCGTGGAGAGAGTTGCGTGCAGGCCACACCTATTTTGCGAAGCGCTTATCTAATGCGGCGAGCGACCTGTGCAGAGGAACCCGGGCGTGCGCATAAACGCGCAGAATATGGGGTCAGCTTGCGAAGCGAGGAAGGTCGGATCGACCATTAGACGCCACGCGTGGCGCTCTGGCGTTCACGTCTGGAACTCAATTACGGACAACCCTGTGGTCTACTTTTCCTTTCTTCTTTCTTTCTTTTCTTTCTTCCTTTTTTTTTTTTTTGCTGTCTTCGACTAAATCGATTGTCTCCCACCACCATTTTATTTCTTTTCATGACAGTCGAGGTGCTTATCTGCCTTCTCCTATATCTAGCAAAGTGCGCGATAATAGTTCGGAACTCTCCCGCTCAATTTGTCACGCCATACTGGTATCCGTGGTGGGCACTGTTTCAAACCTTCTCTCTGCTCTGTAACAATGAAACCTATTGAAATGAGGGCGTGAGAGAGCAAAACTTATTCAAAACAGGAGTTATCGTGTTATTAGAGGTGCGGTGCGCAGCAAAAGTGCGGTTTGCGGCCGCATTTTTTCTTTTATGTTGAAAAGAAAATAACAGCAACCGTTAGGTCAAAACTAAAGCAACGTGGCAGTGCTCTAAGGTGTCAGTAAAAATTAAACGGACGCTTACACTCCGAAATAATTGTACCTGCTGCTTATAGAGTAACAAGTGAAGTTATCAAACGGTGAACTGTATTCAACCAGTGGCAATAAGAAAGTTACTTTGCTACATTTCAGCACAATATAAATCGCAGTATGGCCACTTCTATTAGAGTTTGCTAAAAAATTCGCTGGTGCTTGCTATTCGCATTCCCCTATCGGCAATATTCGTCTTAGTATTTTCTTGGGTATAGCAACCTCTCTGGGAACCTTGTAGTGAAAGCAGGGATTAAATTTTAACACAGCACGACCTCAGATATCGCTGGCGCAGCTTAGCATATCAACGTAGGAGACCCCATTCATCGCAGGTGACTTGAAATGCTGAAGAAGGTAGAGTCGCTTAAGACGGGAATTTGTAGGCAACGGGGTTCATAATCTCTTGGAATAAGAAATACGTTTTTGGGTTTGTGAAGTGTAGTCCGACACTTTAGGCTGGTTCGATGTTTGTCACTTGGGGTTCTTTAACCGAACTTTGTGCAGTGTTTGCTTTTCTCTCAAAACACGTTGGTATCCTGCAAATCATGCGAGAGATACGCATATACAAGGTGTTTCACGCAAATTGAGCCAAACTTTAACAATTTGCAAGTGCCACGTAGCTGGACCGAAGCAAGCTAATGTTGTTTGCCGTCTCTTAGAGATACTCAGATTATTTCTTTTTATTCTCCTAGTTATAATAATTAGTCTGAATTAATTATTCAACTTCTCACATATTAGAATTAAATTAAAACTGTCCATGAGAAAATTGTAGAGCGACATAAGAAAACTCCGGACACAGCTTTCTGCTGCTCAATACGTGCTACTTAAAAGTGCTTTTCGAAGCGTGAAATTTGCGTCTATTCGCATACTGCTTTCACGGTCGGAAAAACACTTTTATGTAGCATGTATTCAGCGACAGAAAGCTGTATCGGGAGTTTCTCATGTTGCCCAACAATTTTCTCATTGACATTTTGCATATAGCTATATTATAATGATTGAGAAGTGGATTAATTAATTCAGACTGATTATCTAATTAGGCGGAATGCAAAAAATAATCTTAGTACCTCCAAGCGACAGCAAACAACATTGCCTTTATTTTGTCCAGCTATACGTAGCGTTTCTATACCTTAAATGTTTGGCTCAAGTTAAGTGAAACACCCTCTATAGGCTGTTTAGCAAGTACCGGTTGACCTTTTGGAGTGAAATGCTCATCCTTCTGCCCCAGATTCTCTGTAGTGTTATTGCAACAGTTAAACAAACGATGGGTTATTAAGGTGGTACATAAGCTATCCTAGTTTTCGAGCTACAACTTTGCGTGTTCTTTTTTGTTTTCATGTACTTAGGATTAACTTGTTCTTTTACATTATCAAATATTTTAGCATTTTGCAATTTCCAGTAGCACACCTGCGTATTATTTGATGTTATATTGAAGAACAAGACTAAGTTATCAAACCTAAACACTCTTAAATTGTGAGCGACCTCGCTCCAAAAAATGCCAAAAAAATACACAGCAAGGGCGTCTGTTGCAAGATTGTCAGATTGCATCACATCTATAGAGCCGTACTCTTAACATGGTACCCAGTGCACGCAAGCATTCTAACTCCGGTACTGTCTGGTTTACAAAATATCGGTACATAAAGGCGATGAACTTGAAGAGAACATTATTTTAAGATTCAGTTGTATGCAGTACTCAGCGATTCAAAGGCGTTACACAGAGCGCATGGCTGAAGCGCGTTTGTTGCGCTACCGGTGAGTGCTGATGAAACCGATCCGGTTATTTGCGGTATGCGATGAGTGCGAGAGTGTTTGTGATGCACGGAGACTGCATTTGGCTTCCCGGCGCTCACCAAAGCTCACTGTGCGAGTAGCATGCGCCAGCCGCCAGGCTGTCCAAGTTTCGCGCTCAAATTAATCAGCGCGGTACAAATTGCGCACTCGTCAGTCCCTTTATTGTTACTTTCATCGATACGACTAAGTTTTCCAATGTATGTGAAGACCACACAAAATAATCAGCAAATGATATAGTTGTAACGGTAGTGGTTTTAAAGATAGGAGGCATATAACCGTCTAAACGTGATCAACAAATCATTGCTTCATTTAGCGCAGTAAATACTGGCAGAAGGCATCATGCAGCTTCGGTGCCTTTTTTCTTATTATTTTGAGGGCGCTACACCCAGCTCATATTCCAATACGTTCTTTCGAGATTACATCTGTACAAGCGCTTAATTTTGTTACGGACGACCGGTAGGTCGGGGGTATATGAAATGGAAGCATGGAACAAAAAAGCTAGCTCTAACATTATAATATAAATTAACGCAGGAATTTATTATATTTAGGCAGATATGGGCTCAAGTGTAAGTTTATTAACGGGCGACAGCTATGGGGTAGCGCACTGAAGCTCAGACTGAAAGTTTTGAAATCAAGTCACGGAAGAAATTAATGAGCTTTTGCGAAATAAAGCTGGCGCTGGGCTTCTCATGATTAGTCCATGCAAATATCATTACTGCTTTCGAAACGCATGACACTGATACAAATAAATTAGCGCGCACGCTTTTAAAAGAAGTTTCGCCATTGGGGAGCTACTTGTCCCATTCAAAGATTACGTAATTTAGCAAGGGATTGTATTTATGCGACAAGGTAAAATTATTGAAGCGTGCGAACGTTACAACTTAAAACAAATATAGAGCTCTTTTACGCCACACTGTGCGAATTTCGTGCTTTCTTATGCAGGTAAGCTAGGCAGGTAAGCTAGCGCAACAAAAAAGAAGAGTAAGAGATTGTGGCAGCTAAACCATCTCTATGGCTACGATCAACAATTTTTTTTCACTGTATACATTTCTCCAAAACAAGAATAGATAGAGAAACGTATATTAGATACGTACTCCTACATTTCGCAAAGAAGAGAACATAACGTGAAAATGCATGCCTTTTTTGTAGAGGTGACACCTAGCGTTATTCGTTTTTTTTTCTCTCGTATTACGTGAAATTGGATTGCTCTTCAACCTCCAAATGTTCGCGCAGCTTCGAGTGTGATATTTACCGTGCTTCGTGCGCTCTATTTGGGGGCTAATGACATTATGTTACATCGGATGTATAATCCCTGCTGTAATGCTAGCAAATGTGAATTTGGTGCTAAAATAAATGAATAAATACGTCAGCATGCACGGGTAGGCAACGGCTTTTGCGTTGTTTCTCGCTTCGCGAGCCGCGTTGCTCGCTGCGCGCCAGTTCGTTCACCTTCGCTTCCACGCCCGAGGCCCTCATGTGCCCCGCCAAAATCTCAACAGACACCTCAAACGCGGTGCACACAAGGCGGCGGAACGTTCGAACGGCCTATCTGCTGCGAGCTCGCCCGTGCGTCCGACAGTCCGAACAGATGTCGAGCTTATCTCGGGTGCCATTCGGACCCCAAACACGCGCGCGCGGCGCAGACTCACTCACACATATTGGTCGGGTGCATCTATCTTTCCTCCGCATATAACCAGAGTGGAAGGCGCGGACACGGTCGCCAGTCGCCGCCGACCGTCGGTGGTCATCGCCACAGGCCGCGTTCGACACGAGGCCCCTCAGCGTCGGTCGCCGCTGCGTGCTGATAGTCGAGCTCGTTCCTCGCGACAGGTATATCGCCTGGTGGCGCCCGCTCTATCGCGCCTGCTGGGCGGGGGTGGGAATCGACGCCGCGGCTGACCGCGCGGTTGGCCTGAGCCTTGTTTCGGATAACGCAGAACGGGAAGTGTGCTTGCGGGCGGAGGGGATGGCCACCGCTCTGCACCTTCTTCTTTTTTTTTTTCGCTATGGGAGAGTATGTGTCCGCGCTTTTAGGTTTCTTTTGTACACCCACGAACTGTGTGGCCTGCCTGAGGGTTGCAAAAATACGAAGGAAGAAAAGAATAAGAGGGCAGTCATTGGTCTTTCCTTAACGCGTTCCTGCAACATTGGCATGCGATTTAACTCGCATTTCATAAATTTAGTGCATTTCTTATCCCGTCCGACTTCATCATCCCACCTGTGATTATTACCGCTAGAATATATAGTTGCGTATGGTCGGAATGAAATATTGGGAACAAGTTGAAGTTCGCAAAGCTAAGGTTGAGAACATGCACATTTCTTCGTTGCTGTTTACTTGTGTGCCTCAATGGGTGCGTTCCTGTGCGCTCGTGTGTTCATTTGACATTTATATACACACGCTGCGTCACCACAAAAGCCGCGTCAGACGACATGCCCTGTCGTGAATAGATGAAGCGGCAACCACCAGCAGCTTTGACACGAGCACGAAAACAGTAAAAAAAATTTGCTTGATAGCCGTCACATTACTAAAATCTACTAGCAGAACTATTTCTAACCGATGCGGCACTGTTCCCTGAAGGAAAATCAACTAATTTTGCTGCTCCAGCTTAAGCAGGCCATTTAGCGTCTAGCTCGCCCACAATGATGCCTGTATTCTTAACAGGCACGCCTGGACACATTGGCATCACCGCTACCATAGTTAGTCTTATGAACCCTGAAACAACGGGCGTCCACAACTGGGAACCTACTACTCCGGCTGTACTCACTGGTACCACCTCTGCACGTTCTTTTTTAATATTATTATTTTTCCTAATCTACGCCGCTGTCCCGAAATGGGGTGCAGAGTCGCAGCGGGTGTCACTTCACTGCGCCGCTACCTCGACGCGACACATCCTGGAGACATGGCTACTGGGGGAGGGGGGCCACCTGTGTACTCCCCGCTGTGGAAGCCTTGCTTCTCTTCCCTCCGTTCGCCTTGTCCTCGTGCATGGCCGCCGCCAGCAGGCCGCCTGGGCAGCCAGTAATGGATTGACCGCGTCGCCGCACGCTGATAATGAATGTGGTCCTGCAGCGGCCGCTTGTGAGCGCCGGCTATCGCCTTAATTACTCCATATTGCGCCGTCCGCCGACGGGTGTTCGGTCAGAGCAGCGGAGCGCCCGGTGGTCGGACTGTATAAACACGCCGGCTAGGGCAGGAGCAGAAGAGTGGACAAAGGCACGTGCTTCTTCCGGCCCCCTTCCCCATCTAGGCTGGTATAAGCTTTGCCCTTAGAGTTTTCGCAAGTCTCGTGCGCAACATTCTCCCCTCCCTCCTTCATTCCTTCTTTCTCCCTCCTTCTGGAACTACACTTACGATGAACTGGGTGGCAGCTGCCATGGTTCCCTAGCGCATATTACCGACTGGCGTTTATTTCAGTTCCAGAGTGGCTGTTCCTTCCTTTAGTTCAGAGGTCTCGTCTCGGAGTAACCGCAAAAGAAAAATTTTAACACAATAATCATGAGAAGAAATAGCTAATCAATCAATCATACGTAATGTAATCTGATCAAATGAGATTTTGAATATTGCACGTAACGGTACGTTGGAAGTGCGACGATAGGTATCGACTGAAAGCACATTTAGCGCCAGCAAACAAGGACGGTAGGGAGACGACACCACCAATGCGCTAACTTCAACAGCTTGATTTTCAGGAAATACACCTATATAACCCATGCACAGTGGCGCCACCTTAATGGCAATGCTGAAAGGTATCGACTATTCAATGGATTTGAAAAGTACCGTTGTGGTGGCAGATAACAGACAACCAGGGCCCGAAAGGGCTGGGAGAACCATGTATAGTGGCAGTGTCTTTATGCACGCTCGATATATGATTATAATGAATATAAAAGAGAAGTTCCGGCAGAACCTACCACGCGATGAACGTCGACGATAATGCGATTAGTATTGAAGCAATGTAGTGAGACACCGTGTTGCCACCGCCGAATGGCATCATTTACTAGGCTGTATACTGTATCAGGGCTTCTGTCTGAAGCTTCGCTCTGGACACGTTGGGTCCTTTAGCGGCGCCACCACGAAATGCGTGCGTGACAACAGATATGCGTGACGCATCGGCGCCTGTGTCAACTGAGAAACGCGTCATGTCTGAAACGTGTACTGCAGCCGGACTCCTCTCCTGCGCTTTCTTCTGGACAGGTTGCGCCATCTAGTAGCCCGGTCGCGAAGTCCGTTCGTGGCCAGCACCGAGAAGCGTGGCGCGTCAATGGGTGCGAAAGCTGAGATTTGCTCCCTTACTGCCTGCGTGCATGCGTTGCGCGCACCAAAGTGCTACATACATACATACATACATACATACATACATACATACATACATACATACATACATACATACATACATACATACATACATACATACATACATACATACATACATACATACATACATACATACATACCACAAAGTGGACAAAGTTTCCTAAGAATGCTAACTACAGTCAAAGGAACGCGTTTGGGCGGTCAGGAGCTGTACCTAAGTGTTGCCGCGCAACAAACGTTATGAAGGGATGCATGTTCGCAGAATCACATGCAGCTGCCCTAACTTTTCATGTCGCGTTCGGTTGGGGCAGATGGCGCAGTTCTCAATAAACCCTTTCCCGTTGCAGATAATGGGAGGAGGGTGGACTATTCCAGTGATTATTTTGCTCAGGAAAACTTTCGCCCCTATGAGGTTGGGAAAGAAGATGAGAGCATACATGGAAATTAGGGCATATGTTGCAGTCGACGGTATTCTGGGGCGGGGGGGGGGGGGGGGGGGGGGAGGGCGGAGGAGGAGTGATGGCATGGGCTAGAAGAATGGAAAATAAGTCCAGTGCAAAAGGTGTCGGCGGATCTATATTCTTCCTCTTGTGGTGAGTGTGTTAACAACCAAAGCATTGAAAGTGTAGTTGCAATGTCCTTCTACCCATTGTATGTGACCGTTAAAAGGTGCGCACACAGGTACAAGCGCAGGCAATTGCATACGTGTGCCTGCGTATGGATGGATGTAGCTTTTGCGGTTAATAACTCGTGACGCGTAAATGGTGCTGGACACGTAACCAATGTATGTATTTTGCTGGATTTTTCTTTCTTCATTGTCCAGAGAATTGTGATAAGCTTCTAGCGTTACCTTTAAGCTATTTGATTTTCACTTCACTTATCTCTTAACGACTAAGGCTGTGGGTCTGCCGGCACTTATGCGGTCAAACTTCACACAATTTGATACTAACAAACTGCACCAGCTTTCAAATGTGGCTCAACACAAGTATCACAAGAAATCACTACCTAGAAACGTGGCTCAAAGTCAGTAACCACACTCGACCGTTCACCATACTTTCTACGTCTATCGGCAATATGTAGGCATTCTTCGCCCAAAAAAGCTTAGTGCCCTTTCACTCTGTGAAGAAGAACGAACAGCGAAGCTGTGTACGTGGGCCCCTTAATGGCTAGCTGCACCTCCGTCACGGGTCGACCCGACATTGCACTATCTTCGGGATCGGCCCACGTAGGAGGAGTGCTTAACGCCTGCTTCACCTCCACCGCGGGTCGGCCCGGCATTGCACTATCTTCGGGATTTCGGGTCTACACACGGACACAATCCTGGGGGAACTAGCCCTTAGCAGCTTCATTGTAAACTATTTTTGTGCTACTTGATAAAGCTCCATAGAAGCACCAACGCTGAAACGGGCGTGCCATGGTGAACCGGTGGTTGCTGTTTCTACTCTAGAATTCCCTACAGGAGTCGGTACAACTCGATATGCTCGGCAAGCCTTCCATTGAAATAGAAACAACATTACTTAATGAAAGAGCTGCAAAGTTCCGATTGTGACGTCAGTGCATATTCATGACTCTCGACGAAATTAACCGTTGCGTAGCTAAGATGATCACACTTCGTCATTGGCTAAGTATACTTCACAAAGGACCAGGCGGGAAAGAATGTTGTTGTTGTTGTTGTTGTTGTTGTTGTTGTTGTTGTTGTTGTTGTTGTTGTTGTTGTTGTTGTTGTTGTTGTTGTTGTTGTTGTTGTTGTTGTTGTTGTTGTTGTTGTTGTTGTTGTTGTTGTTGTTGAGCGCCAAGGTCGTATCTGGTTCAGATCAATGTTCCTCCGATAAGTTAAGAACAGATTGATAGCGAGGGACGAGTAGGCGGCGCCAGTGTATGGCCCAAGCATGTGCCGTAGCTCGAGTCATGATAACATTTTATGTATACTAAGTGCGGACATTGTTGCCCTTGTTTCTAATGTGAATAAGCTAAAGAGCACAATTAGTGGGTGTGTCTTCTTATATGTTGCACTCAGAATACAGCGGCGATCTAATCATCTTAATTTTAAATGGGAAGTACGCATGTAGCTGCAGTCTCGTTCGAATCATTCCAAGTGAGAACGTCTGAATCGAGGGGAACATCCGGATGTCTAAAAATTGAAGACTCGCGATTATGCAAACTACGCGTATCTCTGTATCACTGCTTTTCGCTTTTAAGTCGTGTTCTGAACGCTGGCCGACATCGGAACATTTTTTTTTTCATGGGGTTGTTGACGATCTTTTTTTTTTTTAATTAGCAGAAGCTTGCTTGAATCTAAGGAACAAGGGTCATAACCGTTCAAACGACGGAAGGCGTGAGTTGAAACCGGCCATCAATGCCTATTTGTGGTCGCTGGCTTGAGCTAAGCTAAGAAACTATCCATAAATGCGTCTGCATTGAAGCATGCGAAGTATATCAGCGAATAGAAAAACCACTAATTCTTGCTTGTTTTTCTTCTGTGCCGATAAAGTTTCTTTTTCGGTGTGAAACAACAATTTTTTTTACTTGTTCCTATTCTGTGTTGCTATTTATTGTTCACCGCAGAAGTTGGCCAAGCCTCGTCAATGTATAAACAAACCGCCGCGCGCACCAAAGCCGAATGACGAAAATAACACTTCGGAATCCCACTGAAATTTTGTCTTTCGATAACCCCAGTACTTATTACGATGTCAAAAGGCTAAATAACTCACTGCAACAGTTGACTCACATCGTTCTGCAAGTTCCTCGTTATCATAAGTTCTGCAAGCTATTTGGAAGAAAATGAGCGCTGTGCCATACGTGTAATTTCGCAAAGTATGCTGCAACCAAACCGGCTACACGTAGCTGGATGAAAAGTTACTGCTCGTTACGGGATCAGCTCTTCCTAAACTTTCGCCAGCCGACTGTAGGCGTGTTTGCTTGCGAACCCTTCAGCTGGCTGATGCCGGCGCAGCTCCGGCAAAGCTTTCGTCAAAATTGGAACCAGCTTTCATGCAAACCAGCTACATACCTTCTATCGCGCAATCTTCTATTTCCTTTATTTTGTCACCGACGTATTCAACTCAAACTCTTGCAAAGCCGTTCCAGCGAGGGTTTATCAAATGTCGCCTGCTCTGAATTCGAAACAAGCGCGCGGACTATACTTCGAAGTCGGGTTACACTAGGCGTTGCTCTTTTCGCGCTAACCCGCGCTGTCGACGCTGGGGCGGGCGATTCAGTGCTCATTAGCGACGTTGCGCGTGCGCCGGCATCCGCTGGTCACGTAATGACCGACCTGCCACAGGAGCGCCTGACCGCGACCCGGAAGAAGAGACGCGACGCCCGAACACAAAGGGACACCGGATCAGCGCGGCGCTGTCGGCCCTTCTCTCGGTATACGCCTCCGCGTATGGCACGAGCGAAACCGGCCGCACGCAGGAAAGCACAAACTCAACTTGCGACACGAGTTGTTTGATGTCTCTTTTTGTGCTCGTCTCGGAGTGCGAATACGCGTGCTCCGTGTGGTTTGTAACGAGCGGCGTCCGCGTGACGGAACATTAATTACACACGCTTGACCTGCGAAAATGACTATTAGAGTTCCAGGGAGCAGTTCTTTCCTCTTGCTGTATCAACGGCGCTGGTTATGTGAAAAAACAAATAAAGAAGTCAGTCTCCAAGGCTCAAACGCTTACTGTTGAAGAGAATAAATGCATAATCG
This sequence comes from Dermacentor variabilis, assembly GCF_050947875.1. Lineage (NCBI taxonomy): Eukaryota > Metazoa > Arthropoda > Arachnida > Ixodida > Ixodidae > Dermacentor > Dermacentor variabilis. The sequence goes on from NC_134571.1 coordinate 39,823,098, forward strand.
CAACGACCGGTGACTCTGTAGGTGTATTGCTAAGCTCTATATATAGCTCGGCCTCGTAGTGGCGTCCTTAGCGAGTTTAGCCGTTAAATTACGCGGAATCTATTATGCATAAATGGTTAGCAAATTTCTAGTGCGACTACTTTACGCTAACCGATATGAATGGTCGAGTCATGCGAGAATATTTTATTAGACTTCCACTGGATGCAGAAACTATATCGAACGTCTTTGAGCTCTGGTCAAAGCTTGGGCCTAGTGGTCCAAGAATTGACGCACCAATTCAGCAAAGAGACCACAAACTGAGAACAACAACAACAAGAGATTTGTTCTTTACGCTACTCCTTAACAACTTCTATTGATAAAACCAGTGAGGGATATGCAAATGCATATAATGCTATGCAAGTGCATACATTGCTACTCTTGGCGGAGCTAGAAAATTCGCGGTGATAGAACCGACATAGCCCGATCTTGTCCGTGGTATATGCAGCCGAAACTTGTTTATGGAGCCTTAAGCACAGGGACCTGTTAGAGGTGGCTGACAGAGATGCAATGTGAACCATCACCTGTCATTCGTGCCTCATCCCGATTTCTATTCTACAGGTGGAAAGAGGTCTTGACACGTTAGGTGAAATAGTTCATCAGTGGCACTCAGCTTGTAGTCTCAAGCTTTCACTTTGCCTTGCACTTGAAGTCCTACACCCATATCTACCGTACACCTTCACTCGGACTCATCCAGGCAGACGCAGCCAGTTACCAACGTACAGTTATATATCCACTATCGCTCTTACCACAACATCCCGCACTCGCCATGGATGTCAAACAAAAAATAAAAGAAAACAAAAGTCATTTGACGCTCCACACGAGCATTGATAACTCCGTGTGCATCACATCTCCCGCCCGGTCTCTCCCGCCGCGAGGAGGTTGCATTAGACGGACACGTGTGGGTGCTGCATCGACGCCAGCCGCAACCTGCCTATCTGCGCAGGACCGTAGGTCTGCCTTTAGCGCGACATGTCCCTTCTGCCCTTGCCAAGCTGTCCTTGCAGGCATACCACACCTCTTGTGGTATTGTTCCGGACTGTACTCATCAAGGCGTCATTACCTGTCACAAGTAGGAGGAGGAGAAAGTAGAAATAGACGGAAAGACAGGGAGATTAGCTAGTTCTCAGACCGGCTGGCTACCCTGTACTGATGAAAGGAGGTAAAAGGAAGTAAAAATTAATAGAAAAGAAATGTTACAAAAAGAAAGGGAAGAAGAGCAAAAAAGAAAAAAAAACAGAGAGAAAGCAACGGAGAATACGGCACTGCTTAAAGTCTGTCTCTGGTCGGGGCTACATCCAAGATTGATTGCCTGACTACCATCTGCGGACTACCATCTGTGGACTACCATCTGTGGACTACCATCTGGGGCCTTCACCATAGATCCTTGTTAGAGTATATGGAACATAACCAACTATACATGTATATATAACTTGCACGCACCAAATTATTTATGCCGCAGGGAAACCTTTCGAATAAAAAACAAAGAAAAATAGATTGCTGTGAAACTATAAGGCGTTCCATGAAAGTGTATACAACGCTTTACTTTCACTGACACTCAAGAACAACACGTAGCACCATTTGCGATACAAAGTGTTAGAAGGAGAGGGATCGACTGACAGAAAAGAGGAAAGCCTGCTGAGGAGAAGCAAGCGCCTTGCTTTTACTACAAGTGCGAAAGCAGAATGCAGTGCCGACGCCTAACACCCCCTGAACACAACGACGCGAAACCGCCACCCACAGCTGCAGCTGTCAAGGACACTGCTCCGAGGTGCATGGAGTCATGTACCAATCCAGGAGTCACTGCGATGCCGGTGTGTGGGATAACTCCCATACCTAAAGCAGTTCGTGTTAAAAACAGACGCACACCTATTGAACTTCGGCCCTATATTGCCTCTACACAAAAAATATTAAAGTTTCTAAGGAATTTTTTCTCTAATGCGCCTGACATTTTTCTAATTCCAATTCCTTCTTGCTTACTATTTTCTAATTTGCATGACTTGGGTGTCTGTGAACGTCGAGAGTCAAAGGAAATCAGCTATGCGCACTTGCTAAACGGTTGATTTTACTTGCGCTTTGTCTAATACAGTTTGGGCATAGGTCATGCATTCACTCATTTAATGAGCGGACTCACCATTCCCTGTCTTGATCATAGTCTTTTTGGTTGCGCACACAAGAAATAAGGGTGGGATGGGGTGGTTGTCCCACGAGGGGACGAATTCACACTCTCTTATTTTCTTCCAATTTGAATGCACAATGAGGCTAACATTGCTCATTCATGACCGCTCATTTGCCCTTTAATGCGCTTAGCATTCTAAGGATACTTCACGCATTTCCGAATATCTATGTCCGTGCCTCTCCCTAACCGCTTTTCAGCCCAGTGACCCAAGTTGTCTACTAGCTTGGGCCACAAGGCATGTGCTCGTGGTCGTGACGCCGTCGTCATCGTAGTTCTAACGTCGTCATTCCAGCTGCGTCGTCCGACTCCCTTAATGCCGTCGTCGCCACACTGTCGTCGCACCATTGGCATTATTTCAGAAGCATCATTCCATTGTCGTTATACGGTCTTGTCGCACCGCCTTCGTTGTTCCATGAACGTCCTTCTTCATTATTCAATCGTAATCATGCTGTCGTCTATCAATAGAGATTATGCCGCCGTTGTCAAGCCATCGTCGTTATTGTGTCTTCGACAAACAGTCGTCGCCAAGCATTTGTTTCCATACCGTCCTTGTGATACCATTGTGGTTGTTTCACCGTCGTCATTCCAGCTTCCTCATCCGATCCCCGTCATACCATCGTGGTCACACCGTCGTGGTAATGGCCGACTCTCGTGATCGTGTGTCGTAGCAGACTGGGCTGATCCCGCATACATAAGAAGGGCACAGAAAGTAAAATGCGCGCATGATTGATTATAAAACAAGGACACATTAACTTCGTTTGCATGCATGAACAGCAAAGTTAGAGTAATACAGATTATTTCGTATTTCAGTAAGCAAGACATTTGGAACTTCACCTTTCTTAGTTGGCTATATACCTGATGTTTCTCTGCTACTAACCAGTTCGCTCAGAACACGGATGTGCAGGGACAATATGAAAGTTAGAAGAAAAAAAGAACGGGAGCCGCAACACTTGGCATTCCTAAAGTCAGAAAAACACGTCTACTCTTGACATTGCTTTCGAACAAGGCTTCACAATAAACTCCACCTGCCAATGAAAGTTTCTTCATTTGCCATGGAAGAACCAAGTTACGTTATTATTACGCAAGGATATGTTTAGCTTACCTTTAAAAGTCACGTTTCTGCCGAGGCAACAAATTCTCATTGTTCACTGATGTGGCACGTACTTACAGTTCAGAGCAGGTTTTCGCACGCTTCGGAGAAGCCGGTAGTACGGATTTACCTCACCGTTAGCGTAGGCAGCGGGTGGTCCCGCTCGCTTTCGAAAACACTGCACCTGAAACGTAGCAACGACCGCCGGCCAACTTTGCAGAACAAAAAGAAAAAGGTCTAGCCGGGGATTCACTTCGCCTTCCCGAGGACTTCTCCTTCGGCTCTAGCGAGGATTTTTACGAACGTCAACTTCAAATGCAGCCTTCTGCCGGCTTTGTGCGCGGCGTGTGCCTTCATTGCAGGCTTAACTTGTTCCAAGCCGATGTCTGCCGCGAACGACGGGTAGGAAACTGCGTCCACCCCCGCGTTACTTGGTTGCCTCGCGACCAAGCAGAAAAGGCTGGCGCCAATGTGCGCGAGTGTATACTCAGTAAAGCCACGATCCGCACCGAAGCCTCCGCTCCTGGAAGAACATTGTGCCGCTTCGCTGCGGGAGGCTTCGAGTGGAACGGGAGTTGGCCGAGTCGAATTGTTATTTCCTGTCACGACCAGGCGTTACTTCTTATCCAGGTTTTGTTGCAACTTTAGGAGGAACGTTGCCCTGCCTTTGCTAATGCTGCAGGCTCGGTTCCATCGGCTCGAGGTGTACGAGTGCGTGTGCCGTCTTACGCTTTGAGAAACAGTGTAACATGCATATACGGTTTTCTTGAAATGCAGCTGGACCTTCGTTCTCTCTCTCTCTCTCTCTCTCTACATATATATATATATATATATATATATATATATATATATATATATATATATATATATATATATATATATATATATATATATATATATATATTATCGAGCGATGCTCAAGAGATGGGCCGTAGCGAGAACGACGGCCCCTGTAATAACCAGTGCTAATAACAGACGGGACCTAACGATTATGCTCGCCAATGTCATCTTTTATCTCGATGGCACCCCACGCGTGTGGCACCAAACACATGAAGACGAGATAACCAGTTGGGACAGTTTCAAAGAAATAATAATAATAATATTTGGGGTTTTACGTGCCAAAACCACTTTCTGATTATGAGGCACGCCGTAGTGGAGGACTCCGGAAATTTCGACCACCTGGGGTTCTTTAACGTGCGCCTAAATCTAAGCACACGGGTGTTTTCGCATTTCGCCCCCATCGAAATGCGGCCGCCGTGGCCGGGATTCGATCCCGCGACCTCGTGCTCAGCAGCCCAACACCATAGCCACTGAGCAACCACGGCGGGTAGTTTCAAAGAAAAGCTACGGGAACTGTTCAGCGACCCCTTTGGACGCAAGGTTGCCGCGAGAAAGGCTCTTGAGTCTCGTGTTCAGTTATCTTCAGAGCCGTACGTTTCATACATCCTCGACGTCTTGGCTCTATGCCACAAAGCTGACGATAATATGTCCCAAGCAGATAAAGTGGCGCATGTGCTAAAAGGTGTCGCCGACGGCGCTTTCAATTTGCTTGTTTTCGGCAACGTCTCGAATATCGACTCCATCATAAAAGAATGCCGTTGCCTTGAAAAAGCTAAGAGCCGCCGTATCGCACACCACATCACGCGGCTACCCAATACTGCTGCTACGTCGACATGTGAGGGTCGACCGCGTCAGACCACCACCTGTGACGACGTCACCCGTATTGTTCGCCTCGAACTCGAGGCCGCCTGTTCGCCAGCTTTCTCCGCGACGCCTCCCCATCCGCCAGCAACCACCATTGCGACAACTCAGGCCGTCGTCAGACAAGAATTTGAGAACATGGGTCTGAACTCCGTGTGTTGAGCGTCTCAACCCAGCGTTCCCCAGTACTCTACTGGCCCTCCTCGTCCCCGACAGTCATTTTCTGCCACAGCTCGCCGCAACCCGCCCGAATGGCGTACCCCTGATGACAGACCGATCTGCTTCCACTGCTGTCGCATCGGCCACGTCGCTCGTCACTGCCGCAATATATATATATATATATATATATATATATATATATATATATATATATATATATATATATATAAGTCCACATTAGCTGCGACGCCACGGCACGAATGCACCTGCACGGAGCAAAGTGGGCGAGACGGAACACCACCGCGCCAGGTGCTGCGTGAGGGGAGAGGGCATCACCGCGACGCTACGTCACCGTCGCTCTCGCTCTTGGAAGCCTGTTTCAGCGCGTTCCTTGTCCGCGCAAGCTTTCGCGTCCTTTCCAACTGCGCCTCGGTAACGCCATAAAGAGAGAGAGAGAGAGTGAGAGAGAGAGAATACAAAGGAAGGCAGGGAGGTTAACCAGAGGTAGTTCCGGTTGGCTACCCTGCACGGGGAGAAGGGTTAAGGGGGATAAAAAGAGAAAGAGAATGGAAAGTGAATGGAAGATAGAGAGAAAGCGAGACGAGCACTAACAAAGCGCGTACAGTATAGAGTGCTAGTGGGCGACGTTCTTAAAGTCTATCGTTAAGCCCCGTAGATCGCAGGAACCTTAATAACGCTACTAAGGCCTTAAACGCGGATGTTTCTCGCTATATCACCTAGAGGGAAATCTGGCGCCACTGTCTACGGGAGTGTCTGAATGAGCGCTTTGCCGTCATGGGAATGATGAAATATGGGTTCGAAAGGCTCATGTTGGCTGGTGTTGTACAAGGCTTCGTCTGTGTGAAGTGATTTTTAAAGAGAAATGGAAGAGTTAAGTGCAGTGCCGTAACTGTCTCTCACAGGAGGACACCTCAACAGCACTGCACGGGGAAAGGGGTGTGGGGAGGAAAAGATGGAGATAGTGACTGGAAGTAAAAAGGAGAGAGGGACCGGAATAGCAAAAAAGAAAAGACGACAATGTAGCTAAGCGTTTGCGGGGCCTACAGCCGCGCTCTGAGGTGTGTTGCTTCACAGAATTCCATCAATGCCGAAAATGCACGCTTGGTGATGGAACTGGGAGCGCAGGGGAAGAGTAGGCACTGCAGGGTGGTGGATGGCAAGCCACATCGGCGGTAGGAAGCGTACAGAGCCTCCCTCTCGGTCCCGAAGGCCGGGCAGTGACGTAGAAGATGCTCCAGTGTCTCCACGCCGTCGCAGCTACCACACACGGGGCTGCCGGTTCCCGTGAGCCTGTGTGTGCGCGCCGCTGTTTTGTAGCAGCCGATGCGCAGGCGGAGAAGGAAGGCGCAGTCAGCCCGAGAGAGGCCCGCACGCGGTAGCAGGCGCGGGGGCGTTCTAAAACGTGGATATGGCGACACAGATAGCGCGTTCTTAAAATAAAAACTTCATAAACGGTTTTCGTTCACGCATATTAAAGTTTTTAATGAGTTCGCTCACCTGCAATGCATAATCAGGCGAGGCAGAGCAAAAACTGACGACGAACTGTTCCGAATTGAGCGCTGATCTCTGCACTCGAACTTTAGTGGTGCGCTATTACTTTTTACGTTTCATATAATTGTACATACAATTACAAATCCTCATAATTAAACGAAACATGCCTTTATGTAATAAGAAAGCTGAAAGAGCTTTCCACGGGCTGTTTTAGTGGCAAATGAGTAATTGTGACACACGGAACGGTGCTAGCCAGGCCAGCGCCTCCTATAGCTAGATGCCTGCGACGTGAGCCAGAAACCCGCTGCCATGGAAGAAGGAAAGCGTAGGATAGGCTCCGGCCAGCATGGTCTTGTTGGAGAAAAAGTGGCGGAATTCACGTGCTGTTTTTCCCAAAGAAGAACTGGGACTGCTACCCCAAACGTCAACGTTGCAACAGCACCTGCGTTCCTGAAGCTATCGCTGCTGCTCTCGGCCTCTGAAAAGGGAGACAACATTTTTCAGCCCGCGTCTTTCTCGCAGCACATTTTGTTCACAAGGCAACCTAATTTTGGAGCGTGGTCTGTAAGCTTGAAAGCTGTGATTACAGTCTCTGAATATGAGTGTCAGCTAGCAACAGAGACACTAAAATAATCACCGGCGCGGGTCATCGTCGTCTTCTTCAACGTGCCACGGAAAAACACGGGAGCGCGTTTGCTTCACTAAAAGTGTTACAGAAGTTTCGTAGGCTTTGTTCTCGCGCGCGTCGCCAAGACACACTACCGGCGGCTCGAAGCAGTGCAAGTTCAAAGCTCGAGCCTATCTGCTCAAGGCGAGCCGGTTGGAGGCGCAAAGGGAGATGGCGCACCAACACGCCTGCATCTCCGGCTTCGAAAACCTGACGTCAGGGCCTCTCCTATTTTGTTTCTTTCCTCAATGCTCGCTGCCCTTCCTTCTTGCTTTTCCTCCTTTCCACTTGGTATGGTCACTAGCGCACTATGTGTGGACGCTTTTACACTAGCCTAACCTAACGTAACCTAACCTAAACCTAAACTAACCTAAGATGGACGAGACGCAAATCCAATCATCCTCACGGCGCGAAATCAGGCTCAGGCGCTTCCGTTTATTTTACTCGAAGGCACCACTCAAAAATGCTCCTGAAAAGTCGCGGACGCCAGCCGACGAAAAGCCTGCCAAGAGCGAAGGTACTTCTCCAGGAGAGCAGGCCCAGCCTTTACAACGGCTCCAGTTGCTCCTCCGAGAAAATCAGTGATGTTTGTTTTGAAGGTAAAGTGCTGCCGTTAGCCGCGAAAAAGTTATAATCTGGCATGACTGACACAGCACCAGCTCCGCACGCATAAGAAAATGTCCGGCATACCTTTAGACAAATCGATCACCAAATGGGGCGTCAGTGCACGCTGCTTCACCTGTTTCACCACGCCGGCAACCAGCGTCCGAGCGTAAACAAACTTGACCTCACTCCGCAATGCCGGCACGCCTAGGGACAGCGCATACAACATGCGCAAAGGCACTTCTCCTCTGTAGTGCCTAGGCAGAGTCAGATGTTAAGGAGCATAAGCCCCCAGATTTTTTATCTCGCACCCGCTCTTACTAGCGCCTGGGCAGAAACATGGAGCGCCTCGATAAATGGCACGCCCCGCTGTACTTACTAGCAAAATTCAACCCGGCTGCGTATGTACAATTGCTAGTAGGTACAGCGGACCGTGGCACTTGCGGTGACGCCGCCGTGTGCGCGCATGTGCGAGTAAGAGCGGGTGCGAGAGAGGAAATGTGGGGACTTTTGCTCCTTGAACATATTACTCTGCGTAGGCACTACGGAGGAATTTCTTAGCGCGTTTTGTATGCGTTTGTCCCTATAGGCGTGCCGGCACAAGTCGCGGGGTGCGGTAGTGATGAATTCGGCGTCACAAGTTGGCGGCTGGACGTAATTATATTTATTAAATCGTGTTTTTTACTAATTAAAACAACGGGTCATTATTTCGCATTATTGGCAGCGCATCCAGGAAACCAAAACGGCAACGGGGACACCAAAGCTGGAACCCGCACAGGTCCGTGGGTTTCGGCTCGCCGAGGCCTGCGCGTGCCAGGGGTGTATAAGATCGGCGGTCCGTTATCGCGGGCAGCCAATATTTTATGCGAACACCGCCTGGCACGCTTCAGCCTCCGCGGCCCCAATCCACGGGCCGCCTTGATTCCAGCTTTGATCCCCCCACTACCCCTTGGGTGCCCCAGAAATCCTGCACCGCCTGCTTTATTATAACCTCAGGTGCTCTCCTGAGGCCGCCGTTTGCCGGTTACATGTGCCCTACTGGAGCAGTGCTTGTAAATAAATCCAATCTATCGTCGCGACGAAAAAAGCGAGCCGTGACTTATACAACACCAGTCAGAACCTTGCCCCTTCAGACACAGCGATTACCAAATGGGGTGGCCGTGCCCACTGCGTCACCGCACGGGCAGCCAGCGGCGGAGCCTAAACAAACTCGACGGCACTCCGCAATGCCGGCATGTCTAGGGGACAAACTCAGGAAACACGTGCTAAGAAACCTCCTCCGTAGTGCCCAGGCAGAGTCACACATTCAAGGAGCAAGGGCCCCCAAATTTTCTCTCTCGCACCTGTTCTTACTTGCGCCTGCGCAGCAACGTCAAGCGCCGCGAGAAACGCCATGCCCCGCTGTAGCTACTAGCAATTGTAGAAATGCAACCTGGCCTGCCGGCAGCAAACTGTGCCGACGGGAGTCACGTGACTATAGCGGTACGGCGTAGAGGATTTAGTACGGTGGGGCTGCGAGTGCTGTCCCATGGCGCCGACTGGCAAACGCCACAGGGCGCCTCCAATTGGAAAGGAAGCGACGTCCCAGGCATCTAGGTAGAGGAGGCGCTGGCCAGGCTCGTCTTCAAGGTGTCCTGGCTCTCCCATCATCATCATCATCATCAGCCTGGTTACGCCCACTGCAGGGCAAAGGCCTCTCCCATACTTCTCCAACAACCCCGGTCATGTACTAATTGTGGCCATGCCGTCCCTGCAAACTTCTTAATCTCATTCGCCCACCTGACTTTCTGCCGCCCCCTGCTACGCTTCCATTCCCTTGGGATCCAGTCCGTAATCCTTAATGACCATCGGTTATCTTCCCTCCTCATTACATGTCCTGCCCATGCCCCATTTCTTTTTCTTGATTTCAACTAAGATGTCATTAACTCGCGTTTGTTCCCTCACCCAATCTGCTCTTTTCTTATCTTAACGTTACACCTATCATTCTTCTTTCCATAGCTCGTTGTGTCGTCCTCAATTTGAGTAGAACCCTTTTCGTAAGCCTCCAGGTTTCCGCCCCGTAGGTGAGTACTGGTAAGACACAGCTATTATATACTTTTCTCTTGAGGGATAACGGCAACCTGCTGTTCATGATTTGGGAATGCCTGCCAAACGCACTCCAGCCCATTCTTATTCTTCTGATTATTTCCGTCTCATGATCCGGATCCGCCGTCACTACCTGCCCTAAGTAGATGTATTCCCTTACGACTTCCAGTGCCTCGCTGCCTATTGTAAATTGCTGTTCTCTCCCGAGACTGTTAAGCATTACTTTAGTTTTCTGCATATTAATTTTTAGACCCACTCTTCTGCTTTGCCTCTCAAGGTCAGTGAGCATGCATTGCAATTGGTCCCCTGAGTTACTAAGCAAGGCAATATCATCAGCGAATCGCAAGTTACTAAGGTATTCTCCATTAACTTTTATCCCCAATTCTTCCCAATCCAGGTCTCTGAATACCTCCTGTAAACACGCTGTGAATAGCATTGGAGATATCGTATCTCCCCGCCTGACGCCTTTCTTTATTGGGATTTTGTTGCTTGCTTTATGGAGGACTACGGTGGCTGTGGAGCCGCTATACATATCTTCCAGTATTTTTACATATGGCTCATCTACACCCTGATTCCGTAATGCCTCCATGACTGCTGAGGTTTCGACTGAATCAAACGCTTTCTCGTAATCAATGAAAGCTATATACAACGGTTGCTTATATTCTGCACATTTCTCTATCACTTGATTGATAGTGTGAATATGGTCTATTGTTGAGTAGCCTTTACGGAATCCTGCCTGGTCCTTTGGTTGACAGAAGTCTAAGGTGTTCCTGATTCTATTTGCAATTACCTTAGTAAATACTTTGTAGGCAACGGACAGTAAGCTGATCGGTCTATAATTTTTCAAGTCTTTGGCGTCCCCTTTCTTATGGATTAGGATTATGTTCGCGTTCTTCCAAGATTCCGGTACGCTCGAGGTCATGAGGCATTGCGTATACAGGGTGGCCAGTTTCTCTAGAACAATCTGTCCACCATCCTTCAACAAATCTGCTGTTACCTGATCCTCCCCAGCTGCCTTCCCCCTTTGCATATCTCCTAAGGCTTTCTTTACTTCTTCCGGCGTTACCTTCGGGATTTCGAATTCCTCTAGACAATTTTCTCTTCTATTATCGTCGGGCGTGCCACTAGTACTGTATAAATCTCTATAGAACTCCTCAGCCACTTGAACTATCTCACCCATATTAGTAATGATATTGCCGGCTTTGTCTCTCAACGCATACATCTGATTCTTGCCAATTCCTAGTTTCTTCTTCACTGTTTTTAGGCTTCCTCCGCTCCTGAGAGCATGTTCAATTCTATCCATATTATACTTCCTTATGTCAGCTGTCTTACGCTTGTTGATTAACTTCGAAAGTTCTGCCAGTTCTATTCTAGCTGTAGGGTTAGATGCTTTCATACGTTGGCGTTTCTTGATCAGATCTTTCGTCTCCTGCGATAGTTTGCTGGTATCCTGCCTAACGGAGTTACCACCGACTTCCATTGCACACTCCTTAATGATGCCCACAAGATTGTCGTTCATCTAAGGTCCTCTTCCTGAGTTAAAGCTGAATACCTGTTCTGTAGCTTGATCTGGAATTCCTCTATTTTCCCTCTTACCGCTAACTCATTGATCGGCTTCTTATGTACCAGTTTCTTCCGTTCCCTCCTCAGGTCTAGGCTAATTCGAGTTCTTACCATCCTGTGGTCACTGCAGCGCACCTTGCCGAGCACGTCCACATCTTGTATGATGCCAGGGTTAGCGCAGAGTATGAAGTCTATTTCATTTCTAGTCTCGCCGTTCGGGCTCCTCCACGTCCACTTTCGGCTATCCCGCTTGCGGAAGAAGGTATTCATTATCCTCATATTATTCTGTTCCGCAAACTCTACTAATAACTCTCCCCTGCTATTCCTAGTGCCTATGTCATATTCCCCCACTGCCTTGTCTCCAGCCTGCTTCTTGCCTACCTTGGCATTAAAGTCGCCCATTAGTATAGTTTATTTAGTTTTCACTCTACCCACCGCCGATTCCACGTCTTCATAGAAGCTTTCGACTTCCTGGTCATCATGACTGGATGTAGGGGCGTAGACCCGTACAATCTTCATTTTGTACCTCTTATTAAGTTTCACAACAAGACCTGCCACCCTCTCGTTAATGCTATAGAATTCTTGTATGTTACCAGCTATATTTTTATTAATCAGGTATCCGACTCCTAGTTCTCTTCTATCCGCTAAGCCCCGGTAGCACAGGACGTGCCCGCTATTTAGCACTGTATATGCTTCTTTCGGCCTCCTAACTTCACTGAGCCCTATTATATCCCATTTAGTGCCCTCTAATTCCTCCAATAGCACTGCTAGACTCGCCTCACTAGATAACGTTCTAGCGTTAAACGTTGCCAGGTTCATATTCCAATGGCGGCCTGTCCGGAGCCAGTGATTCTTAGCACCCTCTGCTGCGTCGCAGGTCTGACAGCCGCCGTGGTCAGTTGCTTCGCAGCTGCTGGGGACTGAGGGCCGGGGTTTGATTGTTGTGTTCATAGGAGGTTGTGGCCAAGTACTGCACCAGGGTGGCCAATCCTGCTCTGGTGAGGGAGTGCGTTACCGGTTCTGGTCACCGGGATCAGACCACACTCCAGGCCTGTTTGTGCAATTTTATCAACACGCGGATTTTTTTTTTAAATCCGGTGGAAAATTGCCGGCACCGGGATTCGGACCACGGACCTCTTGCACGCGAGGCGAGTGTTCTACCTCTACGCCACCGCTGCACCTCTGGCTCTCCCAAAACGATGTCAATACGAAATCAACATATACCGGCATTCCCATGCATACGTTTTTTTTTAACTTACTCGAACGTTATAGTTGATTCTATCTGTGTCACTGTTGTGTATGGTCTCGCCGCACTTTGTTTAATCAGACTGTATGCCTGACACGAATTGTGCAGCGCTTTCCGAAAAGCACGCAGGCACCAGCGATTACGCTGGAACCTTCGGTGAGTCACGTACAAAAGCCGACGCGCTTGACCCGCAGATCAGATATCGGCTATCGCCGACTGTTCTCATCGCTATCGCTGTACTTCGAGCGTAGCCTGTTTTTGTGTGCACAGGCTCTCCCAATAAACAGGTAGTTTCGTGATTCACAGTTCTAGTACCTTGCTCTTCACAGTCACTGCAACGTGACTTTTGGTGGAGGTGCTTTGCGTTCATATGCCGGACGCCAACGCAAGGTCGTGTAGCAAGCCTCGAAGACAATACCAACGTCATCCCGGACCATCGAGCTAGCCTTAAACTACGGTACCAGCCCCCGGAGTATGGACTTTTTCCTGGGAAGACCAGAAAGTGCACGACCACGACAGCAGCAACAATGACAGCCCTTATGCGGCCTACACCAATCAAGTTGCAGCACTCCAGGGAGCCACCGACGTTCCGCGAAGCAACATGTGAAGATTCAGAAAGCTGGCTGAAGACATATGAAAGGGTCGCTCTATTAACAACTGGAACAGCAACGACAAGCTACGCCACGTCTTCTTCTCATTGGAAGACGCCGCCAGGTCGGGGTTCGAGAATAGAGAAGCCACGTTAACAACGTGGGACTTGTTTCGCTGCGGCTTCCCACAGACCTTCACGAGCGTCATGCGCGAAGAGCGAGCCGAAGTTCTGCTGGAAATCACCATGCAGCTACCCAACGAGAATATCGTGATCTTGAGGAGATGACTCGCCTGTTCCCCCACACCGAACCCGGAATTCCCGAGCAGGAAGAAGTTCGTTTCCTTACGCGGAGCGTAAAACCAGAGCTCTTGTCAGACTGAGGCGCCAAGCGCTAAACACCGTGGAAAAATTTCTCACAGAGGCCACGGTAATTGAAATGGCGCTGAAAATGCGAACTAGACAATGCAATTGCAGCTCGATGTCAGACTGCGCCGAAGTTCAAGGTCTCCGCTCCAACGACCTGCGGGAAATTATACGAGCAGTTGTGCGCGATGACCTGCGAAGAATGTTCCCAGCGCCGCAGCCCCAGCTTGCATCGATTACTGATATCGTCTTCAAAGAAATTCAGCTTTCGCCACGAGCCCCAGAGTCGCCGCAGCCTCAACCTAAAGCAGTGACCTGCGCAGCCTTCGCCCGCCGTCAAGTCCCACCTCCGCGACTGCGCCCGGTAACTCCGCAGTTCCGTTGCCAGCAACCACAGCCACCGCCAGCCCGTCCGACTGTCAGCCCGCGCAATGCCTCGAGGAAGACAGACGTGTGGCGCAATGCTGACCATCGCCAACTTTGCTATCACTGCGGAGAAGCAGGTCACATCTACTGCCGATGCCCATACCGGGAGATGGGCTTACGAGGATCCGCGTGAGGCTCCGCGTCAATGCGCCGCGTCCACAGCTTGGCTAACGACCACGCAACATCGCCGACTACATCGCCGCAACGCAGTGGAAGCCACGATGTCCTCCCCGTTCGCCTTTTCCAGGACGCATGGGACGATGCCCCGCAGCTGAAGTGTGTAACGAGTTAGGAGCACTTGCCCCCAACGCCGACTGTACACAGGACCAGCCCGTGGCTGGCCCGGAAGCCCAAAATCTGGAAAACTAGAAGCAGCAATCGTTGGAGGTGCGGTTGCTGTTCGTCTGAATGTTGAAGATCCTCCACCACCGACGACGACGTTGCAAGTACCATCAGGAGGATGCCGCAACGAAGCGTGGCAATACAGGCGCCTCGAAGCCAAGTAGATGCAGCCTCAACGAAGACCAACGACGCAACGTCACACCAACGGGACAGCAAGGCGAAGCCGTGATCCGACGTCACGGCCTAACCGCAATGCAAAGCCATCGACCTCGACATGCTTCTCGACGGCCACGAAGTCACCGTTCTAGTGTACACAGGAGCCGACTACTCCGTCATGAGTGGATACTGCGCCGCCAAGTTAAAGAAAGTAAAGACTACATGGGAAGGCCCCCAAATCCGGAGAGATTGAGGGCATCTGTTAACTCCGACTGAAGTCTGCACAAGGCTTACAGTGCATTAAAAGACTTACCCTGCATTGTTTGTTGTCTTGCCACAATATTCACGGGACGTAATCCTCGGCATGCACTTCCTAAACCAACACAGCGCAGTCATCGACTTAAGATCCAAGTCGATAATGCTCACCACGAATCAACCGTTAACAGCTAATCTGAGTTGCTGCCACGCCTTGAACGTGCTCGAAATCAAGCCACTATACCACCTCGCGCCAGCATGATGATTTTCTTCTGAACAGAATACACGGGAGACATGGGAGGCATCGTTGAGAGTGACCAACAACAGCTGCTCGACCGTGAAATCGGCGTCGCGAGGCGAATCGCGCAATTGCACGCAGGGAAAGCGCAGGTAATGGTGAAAAACTTCAGTCGTGAATTTAAACACCTTAACAAGGACACGAAGATTGCATGTATGGAAGAATTTACAGCAATCAGCGATACCATAGTCCTCTCAAATTCACCCGAACCGACAACAATGGTCCATGTTACTGAATCAGCCTTGGATAATAATCCGAGTCTTCTAAGGCATAAGCAAGCACAAGTCAAAGGTCTCCTCCAGCAATACAAAGGCTGCTTCTCGTCGTCATCGAGAATTCTAGAAACACTAATTGCTAAGCATCGCATAATAACCGAAGAATCGACCCGCCGTGGTTGCTCAGTGGCTATGGTGTTAGGCTGCTGAGCACGAGGTCGCGGGATCGAATCCCGGCCACGGCGGCCGCATTTCGATGGGGGCGAAATGCGAAAACACCTGTGTACTTATTTAGGTGCACGTTAAAGAACCCCAGGTGGTCGAAATTTCCGCAGCCCTCCACCACGGCGTGCCTCATAATCAGAAAGTGGTTTTGGCACGTAAAACCCCATAATTTAATTTTTTTTAACCGAAGAATGGGCTCGACCACACCGCCAGAGCCCTTACTGAGGTTCGGCGCGAAAACATGAAGTCATAAGACATAGGACGACGACGTCATCCAGCCGTCGCAAAGTACGATGTTGTCGACTTTAGTCTCGGTGAAGAAAACGATGGAGCTCTGCGTTTCCGCGTCGATTACCATCGTCTAGATGAAATCATGACGAAGGAAGTGTGCCCCTCCCACGGATAGAGGACGCGATGGACCGGCTCTGCAATGCAAGTATTTTTCTTCGATTGACCTCAAGACGGGCTACTGACAAATAGAAGTCGACGAGAGGGATAGAGTGAAGACCGTCTTTATCACGCCAGATGGCTTCTGTGATTTCAAGATCATGCCATTTGGTATTTTCTCGACACCTGCATATTTCCAGCTTTTATAGGAAACGGTATTCACTGGTTTGAAATAACAGACCTGTTTAGTGTACCTTGATGACATCGTCGTCTTTGCCTCAAACTTCGACGATCACCTTAAGTGCCTTGCAACAGTACTCGGGGACATGATTTCATCTCCGCTGACCCTGAAGCTGCAGAAATCTCACCTAGCTTACGAAGAACTTCTGTTCCTGGGCCACATCATCAGCTCGTCAGAAATCCTTCCTGATACGCAGCAAACAGCATTCATTGTAAATTTTCCTTAGGCCGTTGACAAGAAGCCAGTGTGCAGGTTTTTTGGTCTGTGCGCCTTTTATGGGTGCTTTGTCAGGAATTTCTCTCGCATCGCCGCGCCTATGACGTTGAACGCGAAAGCGTTAAGGACGCAGTGTCGCAGAAACTTCAGCATCGGCGTTTGGCGTCCCGCATTTTAGAAAAAGTTTATTTCAACAAAAGGCGATACGAACACTGAGTCACAATGACGGCCCAATTCCACCAGGACGATAACATATACAAAGTAAGAAGCATTGTATACGCGGAAGAGAGACAGAGGAAAGGGGAGAGGCAGAGAGGTTAACCAGAGGGGAAGATCCTGTTTGCTACCCTACGCTGGGGAAAGAGGGGAGGGGGAGGTAAAGTGATAACAAAGTAGAGATAAAGAAAGAAAGGAGCATAGACACACGATCACAATCGGTCAATGTCACCGCATACTGTCACCGCACAACACAGTAACACTTGCAGCACTATAAACATCTGTTCAGGCTACAGCCGCTTGTCGAATTCTGTTGCCCTTAAAAACTGCAACAGTGCCCTTGTCGCCCTATGCTGCGATGGCCTGTGATGACGGCATTTCAAAATAAATTCCTCTGTTAGAGGTTTTCGGTCAAAGCGCGCTATCGCGATTGCGAGCGATCGTCTCTGTAAATTATAGCGAGGACAGTCACATAGAAGGTGCTGAAGAGTCTCTTCGTTACCACAGTCATCACACGAGGCGTCATCGGTCTATCCGATTCGGAAAGCAAAAGACTTGGTGAATGCCACCCCTAGCCATATTCGACAAAGCAGGGTAGCTTCGCGGCGGTAGAGTCTAGCTGGAATGCAAAGGTGTAGAGAAGAGTCTAGGTTGTTCAGCCGGTTGTTGTGAAAACTTCCTGGGTTCCACAAGGAGAACGTGATATCACAACTGAGCATTCGCAGTTTTCTAGCGTCATCTGTCCTTTATAATGGTATTGGCTGCTCTTCGTCGCCTTGAAGAGCCAACCGAGCAGCGTTATCGGCGTGTTCGTTCCGTATGACGCCGCAGTGACTTGGAAGCCACTGAAACGTCACCTGGTGTCCTTTCTCAGTCAAGGTATGGATTATTTCTCTAATCTAGAATACCAGTTGTTCGTGTGGTCCACGCCGCAGGGCTGATAGTGCCAAAGTTTGACAGACTCACTCGAATGGCATCTATGAGGGGACGCAGCATTGAAATGACCTTACGATCTGCTTTGGGCGTGTCATCAGCGGCAGGAGGAGGCTCCAGAGCGGGCTTGACGATCTGCCGTTCTGTGGGAAGTTGCTGGCTCGGAAGCGCAGGCCATTCTTCCTGGGAAAGATTCCTTTCAGCTGACTTTCTTGTGCTGTTCAGCCCCTTTTTGGCCTGATTGGACAATGTGGGCGCTACGATGGAAGGGCCCCTCTCCTTTCGTGTCTCTGCCTTTTTTGAGGAGGTTCGGTGACGCCGACGCCGACGCCAGATCGATTCAGCTGCCTCCCTGTGTGTCTAATTGTCCCGAGCCATTTGCTTGAGAACTGCGACCTCTTTCTTGACGCGAGGGCAGTCCCAAGACGAGGCAGCATGGTAACCATTACAGTTGCCACACTTTAGGACAGTAGCCCGGCACGTGTCCTCCGCGTGAGGTTCAGCACACCGGAGACAAAGAGTTTGGGCAGACCTCCTTGACATGTCCAAGCCTAAAGCACTGATGGCATTGAACAGGCTTTTGTACTAAGGGCCGAACAGGGTGTCGGAAGTGACCGACTTTGACGTGAGATGGTAGGCAGTCTCCCTTGAAAATCAGTTTGACGCAGCGCGAAGTTCCAAGGCGGCTCACACGCGGGATGACAACACCCTCACCTGCTGGTTTGACGAGGATAGGCAAGTACGCGTTGGGAATGGCGACATCAATATCATAAATTACATCTGCTGTAGCTGCATCATCTATCGGGATATAGGAACGCACTTCGATGCGCCCTAGCTCCGAGATTTGCTTCAGTTTTTCGAGCGCACTCCCGTTGGAAACATCGATTGCGAGGACATTTTTGCGTGTATTTATCCGAATGTCCTTAATTTCATTCGGCACGACCCCTTCCAAGAATACAGATAGTTCTTGCCTGTTCAGAAATCGGAGGTTGCTTGAGGGTTTCTCGGGTACGAACAAGATTGCGTGAGGCCAGCGTTCAGGCCTTGACTTCAGAGTCGCCGTGCTCGCTTGCGTTAATGTGTTCGCGTTGACAGTCCTCCTGTTGGCCCTCTTTCTGCGGACAGTGATGAAGCTATCATCCGATGTGTCTTCATCCGACATGGAGTACAGCTCAGTGTCCTCGGTGTCACTGAGCACGCTTCCTCTCTTCCTCGTGAAGGATGGCCTTGATGACCTCTGGCCAGGAGGGCCTCTGGAAGAGTCCACGTCCATGGCCACAACACCGGGAGCAGAGGCACCAGGAAATTCCGAAGATTTCGCCAGAAACCAGAGAACACAGATAGAAGCGTTCTACCAAGAAGACACTTCGTCGTCGTCCTTGTATACACGGAACGTTTTGAAAAAAGTGTCCGAGTGAACACTCCCTAACATCTAGACAAATAGACCCACGGAAACGCACAATTACACAGTACCTTATTCTCACATTACACAAAATGAGGTTCAATTTATACAGTGTACATAACGGTTATGTACAGTGACAACGTGACTTTACATAGCTTTGTAGCGATGCTTTGATATGTGTATATACAAAGATGACCATGCATACGAGAGCACGCAGGAATCACAGGCACCTACATACATGTATACTCAGTGAATAGTTTTGATGGCTTGGCTACAAGAACCAGGCTGATCGAAAATTAAGCCATATGCGTCCATCAGCTACCGACAGGAAACGGCATGACCACTGTCGAAGGAACTCCTCTTCCCCAGGAAAGGACAACTCCTCTGACAAAAACTACAGTAGCTCAGAGTAGAGCTTCTCCAGAAGTGGAAAGAGCGGGCGGCGATGATGTCCCGCGGCAACTGCCTCGCACCGGTTACGACACAGACGAAAGGCCCTCGCATCAGTTAAATGTCGCGCGAAGCGGCCACGTGCGCAACGACCAGATACAATAAGGCGCTTAACTCCAAGGCCACAGAAACCAGCATGCACATCCCTCCAAAATACCCTAGGAACGACGCATTGCAGAAGCACATGCTTGTTGGATTCTCTAAGGAGGCAATTGGGACACAGCGAAGATGGGACTATGCGCCACCGCTCTTATCTCTCACGCGTTGGGACCACTTGCCCCCCTAGACGCCACATGAAGTCGCGTATCTGGCCAGGCACAAATGACACCGTTATCGCATCCCACGACACATTATTGGAGCGTGTGCGGCGTGCTGGGGAAAACTGCGGATCACAGCTGTTCAATAAAACCTCACATGCTACATGAAGGCATGAATGTTGACGGATTCGAGACCCCCAGATGCCTTCACCCAAAAGAAAGATCACATACTCGTGACGCCTGCGGCAGAAAGGACGTTCCACATCCACCGCCAGGGTTTCTGAGTGATGGCGTCAGCTAACACTCCCAGGGTGAATTGTAGTAGTAAATTATAACTACTGCAGAAAATGGATGGGAAAACGGCGCCGCGGTAGCTCAATTGGTAAGAGTATCGCACGCGTAATGCCCGTTCATTACAATGCTGTAAATTAGAATGTACACTGATGTAGCTGGCATTATTGAGATTAAAATCATTAAGAGGAGATTAAGTTGGGCAGGTTATGTGATTGGTAGATCAGATAATCAGTGGTCTGCTAAAGTAATAGAAAGGACGCCAAAGCAAGGAAAATACAGACGAATAGGAATAGGATAGATTAGGAAATTTTGCAATTATAAGGTGGAGCGTACGAAATACTTTTATGTAAGCTGGATATGTTTGCCTGGTTGACGGCCTGGTACGCTACTCCATGTGTTGGGTGAGCATTATGATGTACATGGTGATCAAAACAGCACACAAACGGCACATATATCCATCGACATGCACGCACACTTGACTTACTCATAAAGTATCATTGCGACTTGTAGCTCTAAAAAAGATATTTTAAAAGCATTTTTCTTGCACGCAATTGTGCAAGTAGCATTTGGCTATGGGCAAGGAATGTCTTGTAGCTTCAAGCAGGAGCCATGGTGCAAATGCAACGCAGGCTTCGAAGATTGCCTGCCTGATGGAACTCGACTGCAGTTACATAAAACCTGCAGCGAGTCCTCAGGACTAAAAGCATCAGGACACTAAACACATCGGCGAGCATAAGATGGTGTCAACTGACGCAACAATGAAGTAATTGGAGATCGCGGGAGGAGGTCCTGCAATTGGCACATTATAAGTTGATGGTGGCGATGATTTATTGTCTTCACTGCGCGAGTGTCTGAGCAAACACCCGTGCAAAGAGGCGAAGAATCCTGACACGCTCTAGCAACGGTAGTAACGGGGTGGCAACGACGGAGCGAAGACCTGAAAGTCGAGCTAGACGAATACACAAAACTGCGCTGAGCGAGGTACCACGTGGGAAGGATAGCCCCCCAAAACAGGGGGTTACTCGCTCGCCGTCATCCCGAACAGAGCGGGACAAGCGAGAAAGGGCCACCGGACCTCCAACCGCTATAAACGCGGATCCCGAAAAAAAAATAAGAAGGCAATAGGGGAGGGGACGGGGGGGGGGGGGGCGCTGATGGGACTGGGGCTATTCTGTCGCTCCGGGCGCCGCTTCAGGGACGCATACAGCCCATGAGACAATATATCCGCGTAGGGAGCAGCGGCTCATAAGGCCAACACATAAAGAAATGAAAGGGGGTCACCAGCACTTCGGAATACGCGGAGTGTTCCGAAAAAGGACACTGGGACGGCAAGAGAGAAATAGGAGGCAGTGGGAGGGGGCTCGGGGGGGGGGGGTGAGTTGTCGGCCTTTGAGGTGGGGTTGACAACGAAAGAGCGCTCCCCCATGACTCACGGAGCAACAAGCACGGTTCTCGGGTGTCCTGTGTGGGGAAAGGCCCCGAAGCGGGAGAGTGAGTGTAAGGGACGCTCTGTCCTTTATTTGTGGATGCTGCAGCACGAAGGCACGATGGACACAGGGGTCGCCAACTGGCATGATTAGCCTTATCCGGGGCTCACTCCTCTCTGTTGGGCGCATCCATCGACGCGACGATATTTCTCTCGCGCACGCGCTCTTTCCTTCTTTCTTTCTTTTGTACTTTGTTATCTCGTTCCCTGGGTCTATTTCCGCTGATTAAACTAATGCCTGACAACCCTCCCCTGCTGCGGGACGGCGCAACTCATCTGGCTGTAAAGCTGTTGGTCAGCGTGTTCGCCGTGGCATCGGGCTTTGGGAGTTACGGTTTAGGCTCTTGCAAATCAGTACTTCAAGCTCTTGTGCACGGCTGACTTACGCTCCTCTTCCTTGCGTGAATGAACGTAAAGTTTTAAGCATTGCATCATCATAGGCAGCGTTAACGAGGTTTCAGACAAGCTGTTGCACGGCTTCAGCGGTCTCTTACACGCAATGACAAGGAAGTTTTCACGCATTCAGGAAACCATGCGTGCCGCTTGATGCTCACCTGTTCCACTAGGTTAGACTGCAGTTGCCGCAGAGCCTGGTAAGTTGGGCTTAAGACGTTTCTTTACATGGGTGTTGACATACTTCGAAAATCATCGTATGTCTACTCTATGACGAACGCCGAACTAAACAAACGATGAAGTCCGAAATAAATAACGTGGACTGATAGGCTTATGCATAGAGAAAGCAGCACTTTTGTTCTTGTTGTTGTTGTTGTTTATATAAATAACGTACATAGCATTCTTATTACGAGATTTTTCTGGGTGGGTTGTTTCCTACATCATATTAAGCAACAAGGGTGATCCTAATAGAACACAGATAGGCAGCGTAGAAAGAGAAACGTAAATACAGTGAGCCATATCTAGAATTAATACCATTCTCAGCTTCATTTAGCTACATTTAGCTATAGTAAACAGATACTTCCGTAGTGCACGTCACTTTCTCTTTGCTGCAAAGCTTTTCACTCATCCGCCGACATCCGTCGACAAGCCCTGCACGAATTGTCCTCATCCGTAGGGCACCAAAATTTCGGTCGGTATAAGACCACTATGATAATCTCGAGTTGCGAAAGTTTTGCTAGTAACCCTTTTGCGTCGGCAAGACACGCTATTTTCTTTCTGTTTACCTAAAGAACTACTCGGATCCGCTTCTTATCAGCAAGTTTTCATCCGAGTCATGCCTGACAGCGTGGTGAGACGGGCATTCACCATAATGCGATCAGTCTGTGCGATTTTGGCCATGCGTTTGCGAGATTGTCCGGAGAGGTTAAGTGGCTGTGCCGACGCAAGTTAAGCAGTTAGGCCTAACTGCTTTGTATAAACTGCGGGGAGGGCGAAACCGGAGAGGCCGGAAAGGGTCGGAGGCAATCAATTAGGCAGTGCAGCAGCCTCTTGCGGCAGTTTCCGTTCTACTGTGCAACAGGTAGCGCTTGATCTTTCAGGCAAGCTGTAAAACGTCTCCTTCGACGAAGCACCGGGAGGCAAAAAAACCCTCCCGTGTTATGCTTTTGGACTAATTTGGGGCACAACGAGACGCGCACTCGCCATGCTGCTACAGTGCACGGCCGTGCTTCCGCTTCGCTCTAGTTTGTTTTGTTTGTTTGTTTCTTCTCTCACAACGATGTTGTGAGGAGGCCCGCACCTGTTCGCCTGCACCGTTGGGATCGATGTTTGACTCGCTCTGTGTACTTAGCATGCGGAAGGAGGGGAGAGAGAAAGAGAGGGACATTGATGCCCCAGGAATGATGGAAGCCGGAAAGGTAGGAAGTAAAGAAGGAAGGATTGAAAAATGAAAGGCAGGTAAAAAGGAAGGATGTAATAAAGTAAGGAAAAGAAGGAAGGCTGGAAAGAAAGAGCTAGAAGGGAAGAGAAAAAGAAAAAAAAGAAGCAAGGAAGAAAATTCTAATGCGCTTGGAAACTAACCTGCGTAATGAAAATAATCAGCTATAAGAGGATGAGAAGCAAAATATAAATCATTTAAATACGTTAGAGTGCACCCGTATTAACAAGCTCAGCTATAAAAAATTTAGAGGATGCTTAAGCTTCGCTTGTCAAGGGACTGACAAACGATATTTAAGGGCCTAGTTTCTTATGGCGCAGCGCAAAGCTCATCTTCGGTAGTGTTTACATCTGCAATGGCTACTTCCAAAAGTGCGTGGATATTTAGTAAGCAGCATTCTTGGTCTGAGAAGCCTCTAAAAAAGTAATTCCCTCCTCCAGCAACGCTGAGAAGTGATTGAGGGAAAGCGATGTCGATAGCCCGCTTGGCCGCCCATCCGCCCATCCTTCTGCGTTCACAGGAGTGAGTGTAACTGTGGTTCACCACCTACGTTTTGACCTTTTCAACCACTTATGAAAATAAATATCTGGTGCAATGAATTCACGTTGTTGTAAAGACAGTTCTTATATTTCTACCGCGTTTTTCCCCAACTACACGCCTACGTCATGGCTGGCTGGCCCCCGTAGTCGTTGTTCTGTCAATAGACGAGCCAAGCCAACTTATCGAAAACAAACGCGAAGGCAGCGCCACTTTTCTTGCTCACTACAAACGAAGCCTTATCTGCACACTGTAAGTCAGGAAAAACTTATCATAATAAAAAGTATACTGCATTTCAAAACTAATAAAAAGACCAGGAACCACGTACACTAGTAGAGGGTCACGTGGTGGACCTCTTATACAGCTTCATGTTTTTGCCGCGTAGAGCGCCAAAGGTCATTTTTTGGGACTTTTAGTGACGAATTAAAAATATAAATCCACGTTTAATGAAAAAAAAAAGCGTGGCTCATTTTAGCCACTGTGATAGCGAATCATTCCATCAGCGAGGTCATCTCGATTCATCTTCTGAGTGGTTGTCTCTCCCTTTAAGAGTGCAACGCAATAGCATTCAAAGATTCTAGACTGCTTCTCACGCTTCCCGGCAGCTGGAGCGTATGGAACCGTAATGTTTACCGAGAAACGCTGACCGCGAACGCTATGCACGAAGGTAGGCTTTGCGGTAGAAACGCGACCTCGTGCGCGGGCCGCGATGCGATGGAGCCGAGCGCCAGCTGGAGGTACTGCAAGGAACCGGGCGCGCCGCTCCGTGGTCCCCAAGACACCCGCACGCCGGTGCGCGCAAATGGCGGACGCCGCGGCTGGTCTGTGAATGGTAGAAACGCTAGAAAAGGGGTTTATTTAAGTTTTCGAGTAACAGAGTTATGTTTTCTCGTGTAGTTAAATTACAACCCGAGAGCAATCATGTCGGAATTTTGTGTGTAAATCGTAGTTTACGATTTTCCCATCTACTTTACCTTGATAAATTGAATTAGTTGAGTAAATTTCTTGCGTCACATGGCGTACCTGGTTATCGTTGGTATGAAAATTGTTTTGCCGGAACGACGTCCGATGCCGGTCACCGACGCGGGATTTTCTGCGACAAGGGCTGTTTAACGCTATCCCGTTGAAATCGCAATGGACATACTGGAGGTTGCGAGCACAAGATTTACTACCTTGTAATGGAATTTTTTCTTGCTCACTTCGCCACCAAGTTTTTCTTTCTTGCCTTTTCTCTTTTTTTCTCATATGGCAAGACTAAACCTATGCGGACGTTATATGGAGAGTTTATCGGCTATACTTGTCATGTGTCTAAGCCGGAATGTGCGACATGTATCCAGCGTGCGAAAAAAATGAACACTACGTTGCATTCAACCTATACCAAAGCTTGCAGTTTCGATACAATCTGATAGATTCAAAGGAAATACATTCCGGGACAGGGAGTTGCGCTGTTGAATGCAGAGTCGAGGCTTCAATTTTTCGCCGCGGAGCAACCATTTTGATGGATTCGCAATGCAAAGTAGCTCGCGGGGTCCCTGTCTTGGCGCACCTTAATAAACAAACCTGAGGTTGTCAGAAATCTTACCTCGAGCTCTCAGCAAGGTGTCCCTCGTAACCAATCGTGCGCTTTCGAGACTTTAGAACTCCACTATTTATTTTTTTGTATAAATGGACAGGCTTTCAACAGCCGCTTTTCAATTCAGTAACAGCACGCACGGCAAGCGCGTCTAAATCTCTTGATGAGTTATACTTTAAGTGCCGCGCGCTGAGCCCCTTTTGTTTTCTTCCGCGCGTGCTGGTGAATGTCAGTTTCTGCGTTTGGTATCTCGTGTTGCCGCACGTCATACGAGCGAGTGTGACAACGGACGGCACAATCCCTGACACTACGTTTGCGCTGCGAACATCGGAGGCCAATTTGCAAAGGAACATTCGTCGTTGTCCGCCATCTAACCATAAGCGCAATAAAGAGGAGAGAGAGAGAGAGAGAGAGCTTTGATAGTGGAAAGGCGGAAGATTTCAGCCTGAAGAACGTGCTCCTAATTTGTTGCTCCTAACGCGCGTTGGAATCGTACCGCGATTGCAGCACACAGCGTAAGAACGTCACATTTTCGACGGGATAAATTGCTGAGTAATCCTAAAAACGTAATTATCTGACGTTACGCGATACATCTAATAGCGACGTAATAGTTAACGTATAGTAGCGTAAATGTTTCCTTAAGTGTATTTGTTTCCTTGGGGGAGAACACTTGTGCGGAAAAAAATATTTTTAAAGAATGAGAATGATTGCTAACGCAACAAAGCGCCATAAGGCATCACTTCGAGCGCTGCTGCTCCCACCTATACAGAATATACATACTCCCACCCATCCCAGTTAACTTTAGCCAAAGTTTTAAGATATGCGAATGCCACGTAGCCGGACAGAAACAAGATAATATTGTTTGCCGTCGCTTGGACATACTCAGATCATTTAGTGCATTCCGCCTAATTAGATTATTAAACTGAATTATTTAATCGATTCCTAAAATAATATAATTAGCTGAAAAGTCGCAATGATAAAATCGTAGAGCGGCATGAAAAACTCCCGCTACAGCTTTCTGCTGCTCAATACGTGCTACATAAGAGTGTTTTACTGAGTGTGAAAGAAGCCTGCGAATACACGCAAACTGCCTCGAGCGGTTAGTCGCGCGGCTATTTTGCGTGCATTTGCGGGCTTTTTTCACGCTCGGAAAAACACTCTTATGTAGCACGTATTGAGTAGCAGAAAGCTGTAGCGGGAGTTTTTCATGTCGCTATACAATTTTCTCATTGACACTTTCCATCCAAATATAATATTTTAGAAATAGATTGATTAATTCATCCTAATCATCTAATCAAGGGGGATGAAGTACATAATCTGAGTATGTCCAAGTGACGGCAAACAAGTTTACCTTGGTTCTGTCCGGCTGCATGGCATTCGCACATTTTTAAACTCTGGCTAAATTTAGCTGGTAGTATTCTGCAAACGATAATTGAATCGGCACATTCCACTGAAGCCTTCCACAGTCGACACCTTAGCCAAAAGATCGCAGGAAGCGAATTTAGAAATGCGCGATTGACATAAGCGGTGATAGTGCCGATCGCTCATCGCGAACCAAGTACGCCCGAGACCTTCAAACGTTAAACTACGCTAACTGTGGTGCCATGACTGACATGGTCGCGCAGAAGCACGGTTGCTCTAATATATTCCCCAAACATTTTTGGACTTTCACGTGCCAAAATCACGATGTTATTATGAGGCACGCTGTAGAGATAAACTCCGGATTAAATTCGACCAGCTAAAACTCTTCTTTTGTAAAGTGGCCCTATGCACGGCACGCGAGCGTTCTTGCGTCATGCACCCCATCGGAATGCGCTGTGGCCTGTATTGAACCCACGACCTTGTGTTTAGCAGCGCAACGTCATGAGCCCCGAGCCAGCGCAGCGGGTAGGACATATTTCCAATTTTCCGCACTATAGATAGGACAAAGCCCGGCGCGTAGGACTCAGGTGAGCGACGAAACGTGAACGCCTCTCTTGGCGTTTGGAATGCCGCCTCATTTGTTTCACAGCCCTAGCGGCTAGTGTCAGCAACACTGGTGTTACGATGATGATGATGCTGATGATGATTATGATTATCATGGTTTATTGGCAGCCTCTTCTAAGTGGAGCGGCGACAAATAGTAACCTAGCCTGTTTGAGCTAATGAAGTAATCTATGGATATTTACCAGTAGAGGTATTTGTCTCTGTCGCCCTAACGTTTTTTTTTCTTTTTTTCTCTTCGATAAAACCTCTGTATCTACCTTGTTTAGTTTGCCTGTGCCTATTACGGATCCGGTGCTAGAAATTTCTTTTCTGTTTATTCTTTTTTTTCAGCTGAGAGTTGATAAAGTGAGCCGCAGCGACATCTGGCTCGTGCAGGTTGCCTTGCATATATACGGACGTATTCTAGTAATTCATGAACGAGAAGAAAAGAGGTTAAGTGAGGGGCCCCATTTTGATTAATCATATCATGAGACACCAACAAGAAAAGACACCAAGGACAACATAGGGGAAATCACTTGTACCGACAAAGTTGAATTAAAGAAATGATAAATTAATGGCGATAAAAGCGGATGAAAAAACAATTTGCCGCAGGTTGGGAACGATCCCACGTCTTCGCATCACGCGTGATGACACTTTTCCATCATAAGGCTGCACTTGTACCAGGACAGACAAAGTAGTACGAGGCTCCAGCTCATCTCTAACCATGCGGTAAACATTAACGTGCGTAGACGTCTCAGAACTGACACATTTATTTATATTATTAATATCGTGCATTTCTTTTTTCTTATTTTGGTGCCCTCTATTCTGTCGCTGAAAAGTGTTTGTCGTGGCCCACAGTCAAACCCATACTTATCGCCAGCAAGATATGTATCTACGTGCCCTATCGCAGGAAATGTTTAACCTAATACCGATAGATACATAATTCTGTAAAATGAGAGAGGTAGCCCGAAAAAAGGTGGTTTCACCACTAAAAAAAAAAGAAAAGAAGCTGGTGTTTTGCGTGTCAGAACCGCGATATGATTATGAGGCATGCCGTAGTGGGGGACTGCGGGATAATTTTTACCACCTGCGGTTCTTTAGCCTGCTCTTAAATCTAAATAATCCAGCGTTATTGCATTTCGCTCCTATCTACGAGCCTGCGGCTAGCGCATACGGGATGGAACTCTCAGCCTCGATCTCAGCAGTGCAACGCCATAGCAATTGGGCTACCACCACAGCGGATCACCCACAATCAGCCCATCTGCGACGGAATAGCTGGCGCAATATACAAGCGGAGACCCGCGCCGAGTAACGGCACCTTCGAGGATGACGTAGGCCCTCGTCGGGGCGCGCGAGCGCCCAACTGCAGGCATAAATAAAGTTTCTCCAATCCAATCCAATCCAATGGCGCAATATTATACTTGGTGCATCTTGCACTGTGTCTTCCTTTCGCTTTGCACAAAGACGCTCACTTACCGCCGGGTTCAGCAAGTTCGACGGCCGACCACTGTCGGAAGAGACTATTCTCCAACATAAATGACACTCTACATTCTATCGTGAAAAAAACACTGTTGTGTTTTTTGCGACCTGCCGGGCTCCGTGAAGGCCTACACTACTTCCCGATGTTCGTTTCTCTCCTCCTCACTTCTTTATAGCCCCCTGTTACCCAATCCACGTGCAGGATAGCAAATCGGAAACTTTCTTCTGGTCAACCTCCCTGCCTTTCCTCTTTCTCCCTCTCTCTATCTCTCTTACTTTTGCTGACTATGTGAATAGTGCGACAGGACAAAACGAAGAGCTCCAAAAACGGCAGTAGCTCGCTCACGATGCCCCGAGTCCTGAGGTATTAGCAACAGCCAGCTTCAGTGATAGCGCGAGCCACTTCTTTTCTTTTCTTTCTTTCTTTTTTTTTTTGGCTGCGCGCTTCCACAATGGCTCGACATCTACGCTGCGCGACGAAGAAAGTTTATCAGCTGGCCCTAGAGGCCTTCGTGCGCGGAATGAGAGCGCAAGGCCTCAACGTGAATGCATTTCCGGACATGGCGCGAGTACGCCGCCGCACCCCGGTGCAGCGCATTCTTGACGTAACGGCTCGGGAGTTCGCGAATAGCTTTAATGGCTGGGATAAGAACCGCTCGAGACGAGAAAATATTTCCTCGCATATGATAAGAACGAAAAGAACGAAACGAAACGAAACGAAAAGAAAGAAAGAAAGAAAGAAAGAAAGAAAGAAAGAAAGAAAGAAAGAAAGAAAGAAAGAAAGAAAGAAAGAAAGAAAAAAAGAAAGAAACTTGCCGCTCGCACCTACGATGTACGGCGGTGGTGGTTTCAGTAGAATTGCCGCGGTACGTTGATGCGATTACGCGCAGATCTAGCGCCGGAAGTCCATTTCGCTAAGCGCCTATTTACGTCTTGTTTCTGTGAAGCTGTCACCCTCTATATCTTTCCTTATGAAGTGGAATGTGCCGGAAGAGAACAGCGGATATCAAAAAATCTAGAACAGGGCTTTAAGAGCCGCTTTGTTTCCCTGGGTCTTGTTTCTCTTATTTTGTTTATTCCTTTATTGTTCTTAAAGGCGTATAATGACACCTCATGAAGCCAAGCACAATTTTAAAGGTGAAATAATAGTACAAGTAGAACAACTACAAAGAATAACATTACGAAGACGAAGAGAAAAAAAAAGGTACGGCCTATCTTTAACCAGTGGTGCTGCAACGCTTTATCCCAGACGAAGAAATAGTTCCTTCACTTGCCTTGATTGAAAATGTGTACAATTACTAACGTTCTCTTCAGTGCATATTGCCTAATGGCAGAAAAACTTACACACGAGCTGGAGCATTTGCATTGCTCCTACACCTGCTTTGGTTCACCATACATTCTTTATGAACGGTAAACAAGAAATACAGGAAGTCAGGATGCAACAAAAAGAAGAAATGCATTTTTTTCGATAACGACAAGTGAAAACCGCAATGTAAAAGCGCAAACAAATACACTACAGCTTGTTTCAGCAAGTAATGGAGACTTCGGTAAGGCATCTATATTGTAAAAAGTCAATACGCGTTTCTATTGCCCAAGCGTTTCAGTGCGACACCCGTAGTGGAAGCGTTTCCAACTTCAAGTTTTCCTATGAGCATGCGTTCTTCGTTCAGCGGCCGACTTTTTGGCAATGTAAAGCGTCCACGGTTAGGCTCACACACTTCTCAGTGGTTTTAGAGATGACATCCTTGTTGCACCAACAGGCACCTGCTCTTATTCACGGCCGTTTTCGTTAGGTTCCACGCCCAGTTTCGCACCTTCGATAGCCATAGACATGCCACCGCTGATAAGAAACGTACTTGTTACAAGTCTTTCTTTTTTGCATGTGTGTTCTTTCTACAAGATTTCATGTGAAAAGCAAGAAAAATTACCACAGGTCAACACAATGATAGTGTGACAGAAATTGCTCAGGGAAATGTAAGCTGTGTCCATATGAATAGAGAATATAAGCGAGCACAAAACTATATTTGTAACTGTAGTACATGTTCGAGAGCCAAGGAGTAGCCGGCGCCGCCTTTGTGCGCAAACATCTCCTTCTATTATATTAATAAAAAAAGCCTGCGAGAGACATTTGAAGGTTGCCTGAGCTCCTTGTTCTATTCCACATAGTCTTTAAATCTGAACATTCAGCGAATTTGTGCACTCAGGTTTTCAGTCTATTTATTCACGACGCGGCACTGACATGTTGGCGTATTTTATTTCCATAATTTGGTCATCTAAACAATCATGAATGAAGTATGACTGCGGTAAATCGCAACCTAAGAACTTCAAGGCAAGTACGCATGCGCAGCTTACATTTCTTATTTGCAATGTCTGCTAAGCTGATGCTGGGCTTCGCCACGAACAAATTGTTACCTGCACAAGGTTATTCCCAATACTCGGTGTAAAAAGGGGAAAAATATAAGCTAATTTAAATAAAGATAACCAAAGTCAATGCGTATGACTATGTCTATTTTCATCATATTATATAAAATGTAAGCTCATTCGTTGTTTATGTGCATGCACTGTTCAAGTGATAAGTTTTATTTCATGCAATGTTTGTATTTAGGCAGAGAAATTTCGCCTTACCAATGATGCTTTGTTATTGTCTCGGGAATTTTTCTGAAATTTGTGTTGGTAGTTGTCTGTGCAAATGTGAACCAACGAGGCGGTTCAGTCACTCAGTTCAGCGTGCTTCGTGCTTTTTGGAAAACACGTTGTCTAGCATTTAGTTAAGTTGGCTTTGCCGCATTTTTACAGATGCTACAGAAAAGCACCTTCTACAGGCACTTTATACGGCAATGAACGGTTTGCGGTTGGTCGCTATACGCATATACAGTCACTATATATATATATATATATATATATATATATATATATATATATATATATATATATATATATATATATATGTATGTGTGTGTGTGTGTGTGTGTGTGTGTGTGTGTGTGTGTGTGTGTGTGTGTGTGTGTGTGTGTCAAATGTAAATGCCTTGCCGCGCGCGACGTGCGGCGGCGTGGCATTTACCTTTGATATTTACATATCAAATGTAAGAGCAATGCAACGCATGTCGGATCCCCGAATATGGTCTGAAACGTTATGATGAATGTTTCTATGATTCAGTGTGCTGTTAATAACAGTTACCTTGCGTAGATTTATTCAAATAGACAAGTTTTCTTGTGTTGGTGTTGTTTTTGTTGTTGTTGTTAGCCCGTAATCCGCAATTTTTGTTTCTAACGTCGATTTTACCAGCTCCACGTTGGAGGTCAACTATG
The DNA here is from genome assembly GCF_050947875.1 of Dermacentor variabilis. Taxonomy (NCBI): domain Eukaryota; kingdom Metazoa; phylum Arthropoda; class Arachnida; order Ixodida; family Ixodidae; genus Dermacentor; species Dermacentor variabilis. The sequence goes on from NC_134571.1 coordinate 39,855,389, forward strand.
AGATTGTACAGATGCAACAGTTAGAGCCAGTGGCTTCATGCTGCAACGCGACCTGTGTGGAAGCCGTCAGTAAGCACAGCCAGCCATGTCCTCCTCGAGCGAGGTCCTGAACTAGCAAGCAGAACCCTATATAGAACTCCTGAAGGGTTGGAGAACTCGCTTATTCAGCTTCGAAGTCTTTGACGTATCGGTTGTCATATTGGCGTACATACGTGAAGGATGCTTTTGAGACCAGCCTCCTCAGGCTGCAAGAAAAAGACCAGAAAACAAACAACATGCAGTGCCCTGTTCCTGCGGTTTTATAAATCCGGCGTTAAACCAAAATCGGCTGGGACCGCAGGCCGCCGCGGCTCGCAACAGGCCACCCGGTGCCTATTTTCCCAGCACCTTTCATCCCGTCTCACTCCATTTTTTTTTCCCGGCACACTTTAACACGGGGCGATAGCCCTGCTGATTTATGAGTCCTCCCATTGTCGACATGTGCGGCGGCACCGCGTGTGCAACATTTTTTTTCTTTTTACATCTTTTTTTTATCGTCTCCAATTGCAAGCCTCCATTCGCAAAACCTCCACCGCAGCCTCTCTTTCTTCACTTCTTTGTCCGCGCGTCCGCTCCGACCCAGCGCTACGGGCGGCCCATCGTTGGCGCGTACGCGATTTCACGCTTCCGGCGTCGCATTGGTTCGGTGAGCAGCTCGCACTGTCGCCGTCCCAGCAGCAGCATCGTCACCGCACTGCATCTCTCGCTGCTGGGGGATGCCGGTTCGTCCGCGGCTAATTTCATAATGGGTTCTCGTGCCCCTCGCTTCCCTCGCTGGGAGCTGTACGGCATTTATCGGCAGACCGATACCTATACGGCCGCCACCCACACCCCAACCCGTGCCCCTCCCACCTCTCTTTCCCGCTTTCAATACGCTTCCTCCTATTTGCGCGCGCCAGCGCGCAGGTCCTGTTTGCATCTGCACTGCGGATAAAGACGGTTCCGTTGTTTCGGCGCGGTGTTCCGAGCGCGTTTGAAACGACACGCTTTTGTAATACGCTAAGAAGCTTACTGCCGCGCTAAACCTCTTGTCATTTTTTTTTAGCAGCGGCGGCAGACTTTTCCCGGTAAAATGAAGGAAGCCGCAGCCGATAGTTTCAGACTACGTCTCATTGTTATTGTTCGTGCCCGCGGCTTGTTCCAAGGTTGTAAAGTACTACTCCGAGTGTCGCCGCCGAGCTTGAAGCATTGTCTTGTCCCGTGTTTCTTACTGTTCTTTTATGCCATGTCAATTACGAAGAAACCGTTAATTCAAGCACGAAACATTGCTAGTGCATAAGCCCAACAGCGCAGTGATGCCGCTTAGTCGGATTTTGCAAGAAGCGTTATCGATCTGATCGACTGGTGGAATTTACCGTCCAAAAGTAACGCAATGGCTTTCGAAAACGCTGTAACCTTGAATAAAGTCTCGCAATCTGGGGAACACACGATGTTCGATACTCGAGTTTTTATTTCCACTGCGCTCGTGTCGGTATGCGGCCATCGATGTCGGTAATGCAAAGCGTGATCTCGTACTCGGAAACAAAGCGCGATAGCTATTGAGTCAACGCAGCGAATCACAAGCTTAATTGTGTGACGCTTAGTATGTAACCACTCACGCTATCAGTAGAGGCCAACTGGTTTAACTGCCTGTTTATATTTTGACCTGCTATCAAATCACCTGAACGACCATTCTCTACGTTTAACTTTCTTGTTATGTCGTCTACTCTAAGTTGCCTATACCAAAATATATGGAGGGCCCTGGCGAAGAAAGACCTGAGCCCAGAAAACCAATACGGTGCCATTGTGGGGCTTCTCGAAAATTAATACAATCTACGATTTTCTTTGAATATGCGCTTAACAATAATGCCATTGCGGTGCTACGCGCATCACTGCGTATATTCCACTCGACCACCTACTTTTTTGTATATCTGAATTGATTCTGTCCCACGTATCAAAGGGAGGGCGGCTTTTGTCATTTCTGTTCCATCTGTTCTCCTCATTTTACGCCACAGCCTTCAAATGGGAACAATCCCTGCTATCCAATGAGGCATTAACAAACTATTCATCAATCACTCTCCATTTCGTCACAGGAAAGCATCGGTGCGGTTTTGATAGCTTTTCATAGATTGTTCAAGGGGAACAATGGGTCGGAGAATACTGCGCATAGAATGAAGGTACCTCTCTTTACCAACAATTCTCACAATTTCTCAGCCTTCCTAAAAATGTGTTGGTATAAGTGTAAGCACTATTACTTAGGTGAGGAAGTGCACAACATTTCCTAATCAGGACACGATGGATAGCCGGTGTCGTATTAGCGCACCAACATGTATTTCATACCCTGTCAATGAAAAGATAATGAATTTCCCTCTCATACACATCGTCGTACCTGCCGCGGTACAGCACTGAGGCTATAGTGCTCTAATACGGAGTAGAAGGCTCCAAGTGTTCCGTCATTTCCATCTCCTTCTGTCTCATAGCGACAGACGCGGAATGAAGAAACACAATGACACAAACTGGCACCTGTGAAAGCCTTAGGCCATGTACTGTGCTAAGCAGCTGACAGTACGGTACCACAGTATGGCGGAATGGCAATGACTGCAACGATATGATGACGACGGCGGTCATGGCACGACGACGACGAAAGTGACGAAAATGACCAAATGATTATGACGAACGACGACAGCCATTCTAGGCAAAAAATTTGCCGAACGTTATCTCATCTCGCTTAGCCTGCCAGTAACAAGGATTTTTAAGTGCGTTACGTTATGGCGTTACGCAGCAACGTTGCGCAAGGTAAAATTGTATTCTCCTGTGGATTTCTTGCCGTTCACACAATCTTTGAGCTACTGACTACAGGTACCATGCGCCTGAAATGCAATTTAGAGTTTTGCAAGCCCTGGGTAAACTCTTCAAAGCGCAAGTGTAGCTTTCTCACGTTAAAACCAGTCAACAAGTCAGTCACTATCGAATGAGCAACGTAAATTTCGTACCAGGCGACTTCACACCGCGTTCGTGGCTGATGCGAAGTTATCAAATACGGAGATAAGTTTACCACCGTCCGCAGTACTCACGTCTCTCCTTGGCACCGGCTGGCTCAGCTAATGCAGATGGGCTAAATAAAGAAATAAAAAAAAAAGCTTTTCACGTCGATGCGCAGAAGCGGAACCTACGTCGTTGAGGGGTGCTAGGCGCGACAGGGTTCTCTAGTGGATTGTCACCGCTTGTTTGTCCGTAAACACAAATTGGTTGGAGAGCCTGAGGTCTCATCGACCAATGGATCAATGTGATGTTGCCGCGTCGCCACCGCTGTCACAAGCCGGGGCCATCTGTGCCAAGTTAGCCTACTGTTCACAGCGCCTACCGGCACCAAACAACTCGGTGCCACTTGAAGCGCGACACGGACGCTGCAAAGAAACTTGCCAAGTGATCAGGTCGCTCTTATGTGCTAGCAGGACTTTGCGTGTTTTTTTTTTTCAAGCCGAGAAGCCATGTCACCTTGCGCATATCACTTTATTCATGCGAAAGCATTATATGTACCGCGAGGCAGAAAATCCGGCATTGTAGGCAACGGCTGGTACCGAAGCTCATCATCATCAGAGACGTCATCGGCATCTTGTACGACGTAAGGAGTAATACGGAATGAAAGTTAGAACACGTTAGCGTAAAGTAACTTAAGGTCGAGTAAAGTGAATTAAGGTAAAGTGAATGAACGTGAATTAAAGTGGATTAAGGTGGAATAAAGTAGATTAAGGTGGATTAAGGTTGGTACAAATTAGAGCATGATGGATTAATGTGGATTAAGTTCGGTACAAATTAGACCAAGATGGCTTAAGGCAGAGTTGTGAAAGACACGGGACAATGTAGGACGTCAGGTATCATAGGCGTAACCATTTAATTAGAGAAGTCATTATGCTTTGCATTCAAATCAGGTAAGCATACTTAAGTGACTGTCAATTTTTTCTTGTGCACTAGTCTGTGCTCATCTCTTCTTAGAACTCGCCTTTGAGAGGAGATTTACTAGCAAATGCCGCACAAGCCACCTTGGTGAAGTTTAGGTTTTATATAAGACTTTCTTTTGTTGAATGTGAGAAACTCATACAGTGTTTCGCTGTATAAATAAAGCTACGCTGAACCTAGAATAAGTTAACGTAACGTTCTCGTTAGGAAAGTATGGGGCTATCTGTTGTATTTAATATTTGCTTTGGTGCACTAGGGTGCTTCAATTACTTTCTTTTGACATTTTATGTTTTAAGCATCTGTATTTCTTGCAATATGTCAGGATGTGTGTATTTTCTTGAAGCAAACTTTTACCAGAGCGAAAGAAAGAGACAAAAGGGGAGAAAAGACACGAAGTTTAGCCAGTGTAAGTACCGGCTGGCTGCCCTGTGCTGAGGAAAGGGCTTAAGGGAATAAAAGGTGAAAGAATAAATGAAATTTGAGAAAAAATTACATAATAACGCGATGCTACGCGCTGCAACATTCAAAGACGGTCGCACAATTCACAAGCCCTTAAAAACTTGAGCAGAGCCCTTAATGCCTTGAGTGCCGAAACCCAGTAAAACTCAACGCGGTGGTAAAGGTTAGCTTCAAGATTATGCACCAATTAACTCGCGCCAGAGTCCTGCTAAATGTGTTTATCTCTTTATTGTGACATTTTGTAGCTATGGTTATTTGTGGTATTTATCTCATCTTACGATGTGCTTGCTTTACCTCTGTGATTGAGGAGGAAGATGAAAAAAACGGAAGGAAAGGTAGGGAAGTCAACCAAACGCGCGTCCGACTTGCCACCCTACTCAGGGGAAGGGGTTTAAGGGAAGAAAAGAAAGGAGAGGGAGGGAAGAAGGTACTATCGATGTGAGTACATGCGGATGCCCATAACTTCAAGCCTATAATCGGTCACTGAGGCCAGTCGCTTTCATGAAACATAGCAGTGCCCACGTTGCTTTGTAAGCCTGCGACGCATGGGGCCATGGTCTGAAAACTTTAGTCTCTGAAATTGGTCTGTTATCTAATCGGTTTAACACCCTCTGAAGAACGTCGCGTTCGTTCTCATAGAGATCCCAAGAACACCTCTGTGATGATCATTGACATGCGATGCATGTTTCAGTGTTTTTCAGCATAAATAGCAGCCTCCACAATCATCGGCGCGTGTATCTGCTTAATTAGTCATATCTACGAAAGGGCTGCGCAGAAGTAATTAGACCGGCTTCAAGGAGTAAGAACGCCAGAATTTCGAGTTTTTTCCATGCCTTTCAATAGTGCGTATGCAATCGCTCATTATAAACCGCAGCGCCAAATCAGCCAACGCTCCTATAATTACCGCAGTGATAGATGGGGGGGGGGGGGGGGGGGGGGGGGCGTACACATATAGAAGCGGAGACGCTGACTCAACTAGATAACTTCTTGCCGATCAGCGTATTGGTGAGAATTTTTTAAACTATCGAAGTTAGTGCAATGCACAACACCGTGGCATTTCAGTAAAAGCGCAGGGACGCTGTCGGGTTCACAAAATTGGCCCCTTCGGCGTGTACATGCTGCTAAAGGTATTTTTCTTTTTTTTTATACTGTCGTTAGGAAAAAAAGATAACTGGCGCAAATTTTTGTTTTCCTTTTTGAGACCATTTCGTCAAGAGCTACTGCAAGAACCACTACTTCGGGCTTCTAACTTGGACCAAATGGAATTTCGTCTAGTTTACGTTTTGTACCCCCTTTGACAAGTGAAAGCATATTTATTGCTAGTAAAAAGAAAGCTAGCGCAATATGTATCTCAGCATACTTCTTCGGAGAAAATGTGCAATAATAAGCATAATAGGTTGACCGAGCGACCGACCTATCGGCAATTGATTGATTGATTGATTGATTGATTGATTGATTGATTGATTGATTGATTGATTGATTGACATCCCAGATGTACGCTTGGGATAACAAAAATCACCTTGCTGGGGATTACCTTTAATCCTTATGAGTTTCTATTCCAAGAACCTTTCATGCAAAGGGGATCTTTGCATAATGATCCCAGTTGAATACTGCCGCCCCTGCGGCTGTAAATCTAACTCCTTGCCTCGGAGCTCATAAACGGAACGCTGTACCTAACCTAGTCTACTAAGCAAGCCTGCGGGGCACAGTCACTGCTGCAATGACATGCACCCACCTGATGAAGACATGAGGCGTAATACTTCATCACCATTCGTCTTCGCTGTTCATTACAGAGCCAAATAACTGTCGTTATAGCCCATTCCTCAGTGGTGATGTGAACGATTAGTGTTGGAAATGAACACTCCTTTATATTCAGAACATTGTTAGCTGTCTCGGCAGTTAGATAGAGTGATGATGAAAAAAGCGAGAACGCCAGCCAAAAAAAAAGACAAATACATTTAGTGCAAAATTCAAAAAGGTTTCTGCTCTCACACGGAAGCCTTGTTCTCTACCAGAGGTGATTTTGTGAGACGCTGAATTATTGTAGAGTCAAGTCTTAAGTGTCCAAATTTCAATTTTCTTCCTGGACGTCTGTTCATTGGAATCATTGTAACGGGATATGCCCTTTATAGTTGTCAGAAAACGTTTTGCTGTCAGAAAGTTAACACTGGCGTTCAATTAACGAAGTTAACAAAGTACGTACACATGCAAGAAGCAAAATACCTTTATAATAGCAGTGGCATTTAAGAGGTCGCTGATCTCTGCTTCCACGCCTTCAACAGGCCTGCGAGCAATTTCACGTCACAGCGAGCATAAATAATTTATCGCGCATCTTCATAGGACGGTGAGTTGGAAATGACCGGCGGGGCTTTTTTTTCTTTCTTTTCTTTTTCATTTCTAATTTATGCACACACTTATGACGCAAGTATTCAGCTCAAAAAAGGAAAGAAAGACGGGAGACTCAGCATATTTCACACACGTCGAATATCAGAGTGAATCGGGAAGTTGACGCGTAGCGATAACAGCCGACTCCCCATATTGAAAACATTATACGCTTCCAATCTCGAGAGAGGCCTTAATCAGCCTGTAGAGCGAAGGGAAATTAATTACGTCGACATGCTCGGGACCTACATAAAACGATAGCGATATATTAAAAAAAACGGAAAGCATGAAAAACGTTCTGCACTTAGAAACACTTTTCCTGGAGCATACTCTGTAGCCTTGAGACGCAGCCCCCTGGCACATGACTGATTAAAAACCCAATCGCTCCTCCTTGAAAACGATGATGACTAAGGTGAGGGTCAGGAAATTGGGGAAAGGAGCAGGGAAAGAGAAAAACAATAAATGCGAAGATGCGAAAACGGGCGAATTGCGCTGTGCAGAAAAAGAAAGAAGAAGAAAAAGATGGATGAAAAGCACATGTTACCACGGCTTAAGAGCCTCCGTAAAACAGCAAAGGCAACAGCAAACTGGGAACCACGCTATGAGTAAGAACGCATGTTTCGGGCGGCTGGTTTTTCACTCCTCCTCCTGGTATCCTCTTCCTGGTTCCGCTAATTAACCGAAGCTGGCGCAAGCGCTGCAAGAATTCAATTTAGCAATTTAAGAGCGCTAACGAATGGAACAAGGCTAGGACACCTAAAGAGAGGTGGAATGGGAAAAACCAAAATGCCTAAATAAAGCAAAAAGAAAAGAGAAATAATAATAAGAAGAGCTGGACACGAATAAAGAAAAAAAGGAGTTGAAACTATGCTCTGTTTTTAATGAGAACAACGGTTTGCTTTCCCTAAACCTCTTTTGTCTTTTAGGGCCCTCATAATGCCCTCCGCGTTAGCTTCGAGCTTTGCTACTATAGAGCCTGTTTTGTTGCAAGACCATAAAAAAAAACGCTATTGTCGTGCGCTGCATACTTCGAAAGGCAAATATATTTCACGTTGTGCAGATATCTTCCTCGATTGGGGCAAATCTACATAACTGAGGTCCGGCTCAGCTGCTGAAGTTGTCAGGCAAAGAGAGCAATGAAAAGCTGCATATATTTTTAACAACCATGCACAGAAAAGGCGGTGTTGCTTTTTCTCTAGGTGTATATTTGTCGGTTATACGTTTACGTTCCTGTTTCTGTTGATTTGGCCGAGATATTCATAATCTAAGTATTTGACTTAGCTAATCCAACATTGAAAATTACTTCGGTTTGAATAGTGAAAAAAAACTTGACAAAAGGACAGATGGCCGATGTTCAGCCGACCTTATTTCTCTAAATACACAGCCATAAAGTCACGCGCAAAACATTTAAATATTCATAGCATGGCCCATGCGTCGGACCACTCGTCACAAACTTGTAGCATACGACCGTGGGCATAGGTATAGCTGTATTCTATTAGGGAATTCGAGGTGGACACAGTACCCACACAGTTTAACGACCCCAGTTTTAGGCAATGAGCTAATTTGTACTTTCCTAGAACACGTTGGGTGTGAAATAGAGAGCAGCTGCCTTTAATGAAAGTTGGCAACGTTTGCCTGGCTATCCAGTTGCTGGAGGACATTTGTGACGAACTCCGGTGATCAGACAAACACACAAGAGTCACACGCATTCACAGACATGCATGCATGCTGAAACTGTTCATAAAGTGTCATTAACGCTAGTAATTTTAAAAAAAATAAGTGATTTCATCGCACGCAGTGTGCAAGCAGTTTTGTTCCAAAAACCAAGAACATAGGTCAACGTAGTGTGCTGTTCCGGTCTATCTCATTAAATATATCTTTTGTGTTTGCGCTTCACTCATCAAAGCGGAGGATACTTGCGTCTTGTATTACGCCGCGCCACTGCCAGGAAACCACGCCTTACGGTATGTGCTGCTCAAGTGCAAGCGTTGCCCTGGGCTGCATCACATAGCTCGAGCAGCCACGACGACAAAACTTTCCTTGGTTACGACGGAAGACAGCGTGTAAGGATTAAGCGGTTTGCAAGGTTGATTCAAATAGGTAGTGAAGCTTGCGGCGAAAGGGGGTTCAGAACAAATTGTCACCGACACCAGGAAGGGTGGTTATGGGAGCAGTGATTGAAGCGTGACTATGGGAGGAGGGAATAATTATTCAGAAAGAAAAAAAAGCTATTTGTTTTTTCATTTAGGCGAGACGCAGTTTGGTTCATTCAACGAAAATAAAGTTTCTTATCAATATACGCACGGCGAGAAAAGAAAACGCAACTCTAGTTTACTCTGTCATTAACAATAAATCCCTCTTATCAGGAGCCCACTATAGAAAGGAGCGTTTACGACACTATCGCTTGCAATGCAATGCAGGCCTCGAAGTGTGCATCAAGGCGCGCTCGCCAAGTTCACCTATTACAACACGCTCCTCTCACCCGCTGTGTTGTTTTGCTTGTCAAGGATTGTCTGCATGCTGGTGGCGCAAGTGGTCTCATCGTTTCTTAACGTCTTAAGTCAGAAGTAGTGACTTACGACCGCCAGATAATTGTTTACTTTAGCTGTTTTCGTGCGACTGCGCTGACCGACGGGCTCGGTGTCGGACGATGCGGCAAGCACTCTACACCCACAGCTTTCGTCGGCCTGCGAAGAAACAAAGTTCGTGCAGGCGTGGGGTTTCCACATACGTACGGCTGACCTTTTGCTACATCGTTTTTCGCGCTGAAAGCTCGAAACGTCCACCGAGTCGAATTGGGAGCACTCGAAAATACAGCTCTATGACAGGCAACAAAATCCAATTACGCCCCTTTGAGAACACAAATAACGTCACATTATCATTCTTTTTATGTTGCCGGAAGTGCTCCCTCGTCACACAAATGGCGCTAACTTCCATGAACCGCCGATAAACCACCGTGTTTTGAAAGTATGGACTTCTGTGGAAGCGTCGCTACGAGGCACCTTGGCCATGAAATTTGTATTATGAAATAGGGAGCATGAAATAATATCATCGAAACCACCATGTGTACAGTTAGCACAGTGAAAAGCCCGCTTTATTTCCATCTTACTATATCCATAAGCACAGCAGAAACTGCGAATAGAACAACAAAATAGAGTGCCAGTATATCACGTGTACGCTCTCTATAGATAGTTTGCAATCACGTCATCGCGGCCGCCATATTGTGCTGCTAGCAAGTCGTCGAGAAGCTGCAAGAAAAAAAAAGCACGTGACAGCACGACAGCGCGAAAGTCGAAATGATAACAGGGACAAATTGATACTATAGCCAATCCTTTGAAATACGGTTCCTGTAAAAAAACAAGCAAGACGTAGGTGTTATAGTGAACTGATGTCAGCGTTTCCGCCATGTTCGGGTACTAGCACGATGAGAGGCTGCATCCATGACGTCACATGAAAACTATCGAGTGGCAGTTGTATCCATTGTTATTTGTGTCGTTGCAACCTGAATGTCTCGAGTAACTTTGGTAGCAAAAGAAAACGAGAGAATCGCGCTTCCACCAAGGCCTTTAATGTACGACCTGTCAGATTCAGCCGCTACATATAAAACACAAACGCAGTAAACAAATTTTGCAGAGATGATCTTCCTGTGGAGCCACAAGTATAGTCCGCAGGTATAATCTCTCGTATAAGGCGTACACATAGTAGAGCAACAGCTTCCA